>NW_026000172.1:2069336-2075527 GCF_001458135.2 Marmota marmota marmota
GCCCCCGGCCCGCCCCACCTGCCGCGCCCCGCCCCGCCCCTCCCCGCGTGCGCTGGCCGAGCCACCGGGTTTAAGGTGAGCAACGCTTCCCGTCCTCTCAACTAGGCGACGAGATAAGAGCACAAATGTTAAAAAGAGGAGGTAACGCAAACTTATAAATCTCTTCCGGAAAGTCTGCACGTTAATTCGGGGGCCGCTCAGGCCACCTGCCCAGACCTCTTCGCTTCTTCTACCTCGAGCCCCAAACCTTTTGTGATCCAGGGCGATGCATGTTCCGCGATGCAGATCGTCTCCCAATCGTAAGCCGTAGAGGAAAATTTCAGCCCTTTTGGGGGTGCGGCGGGAGGTGTTCCCCGGCACCTAGGCGTGTCTGCGCTCCCTGGGGATTCTGTGATCAGAGCCACTGAAGTCGGGGTTCAGTTCTTCTAGCCAAACCCTGCGTTCCATCACTCCGGGAAGCACTTGCTCATCTTAGGTCCGGTTTGTTCAGACTTCTGGTGTAATTTCGTTACCTTTAAAACGGTGAACGTTTTCAAAGACTTTCAATTAAGTGGCTTCGGAATTAGCCTTTTAAAGCTAGTTTAAAGTCATTTAAGTTGTGAAAAAATGTTCATTTTTTTAAAAGTCTAATCGGATTATATGACTTGCATTCCACTTATTCTAATATGTGGCTCCCTGCCTAGAAAAAACAAATGCAGTAAAATACTGTGGCGATCCCAAGTACCGCGCAATCATTATTTATTGGTTCAAAACAACAATAAGAAAATGGTCTCTTCCAATACAAAGTATTCCTAAATGTGTCCTTACGTCTGAAGGACACCCTGTCTCTAAGTAAAATCCTGAGTTCAATCTCCTGTACTCACCCCTCCTCCAAAAAAGAAAAAAAAAATGCTGGAGGAGAGAAAGGAAAACGTTTTATTCTGCATATGCCAATTACAGGCTAACAGTTCGGAATATTTAATCGTTTGTCACCCCACCCACCCACCCATATAGCAGGGCATTTATTTTCATGATAAATTTATTTATGTACTTTGGTACTTAAAGAAATTGAGAGATATCTACTTAGCAAATTTTGGTGCTAAGAATGTTAATCTCACTTCAAATGTAACTAGTCATCTTTTTGGAACCAGAAACAATTTCTTTAAATCTCCTACCAAATGCTGTGGAAAGGAATAAAAGGAATAGTGTTTGTCTACATCATATTTTGATTTAGATTTAAGGATCTAAATGTTTTCTTTCTTTTTTTAAAAAATATATTTTTTAGTTGTAGATAGACACAATAACTTTATTTTTATATGGTGCTGAGGATGGAACCCAGTGCCTCACACATGCAAGGTACGTGCTCTACCACTGAGCCACAATTCCAGCCCCTAAATGTTTTCTTAATGTAGATAAACAAATTTGTTGGATTTTGAGATTTCTCTCCTGGGGTGTTAATAGTTAATAGTAAAACTATTTCCAAGAAATTGGAAAGAAATCCTTGATGTTATTATAATGCCCCAATTTAATATCTGTTCTTAAATTGTAAAGTTCAAAGCTAAAAAGAGGAGGTCCAAAAGAAAAGTTGGCTGGATGGCAGAACATTACTAAAGTTTGAAGCCATCTCCCCTTTAGTAATTGGTGCCTTTAAGAATACAATATCTTTCTTTTCAGCAAATTCATCACCCATACAGAAAGCAGTTTTGAAGGTTTCCTTTAGGGTCTAATTCTTCACCCAGTAGCTCCAAATTATTCTGAATAAGGGACCATGTTGGAGATTATAGTTTATTGTTTTGATTAAAGGTTCTACTGAGTAACGATACTTTGTTTCCTAACTGTATCCTTTGCAGACTTTAGTCTTTATTTATTTATTTTTTATTTAAAAAGGACAGAGCCACCTAGCGACTCTTTGTTTCTATTACAGCACACACCTGTAAGAGATGGGTGGGGGCACCCCCTCTAGGGAATTGGAAGTTACATTTCAATATTTTCAATTACATTTTAATTATATAAACATAAAACTAGTTTGGGTCATGGCCTGAGTTATTTAATGTCAACATTAAAATAATACTTTTGGCCAGGCGTGCCAGGTGCCTGTAATCCTAGCTGCTCAAGAGACTGAGGAAAGAGGGTGGTAAATTTGAGAGTAGGCAAGGCAATTCAGCAAGAACCTATCTCAAAATAAAAAAGGCTAGAGATGTAGCTCCAAGGTAGAGTGCTTTCCTAGCCTGTGCAAAGTGAATCCCTGGGCTCAACCCTTAGCACCACATTAATAAATAGATAAATAAATCCCCATTTTAAAAAAATGAACAAACTTTTAAAAAAATGTTTTTTAGTTCTTGATGGACCTTTGTATTTATGTTGTTTATTCATATGTGGTGTTGAGAATTGAACCCAGTGCCTCACACATGCCAGGCAAGCGCTCTCAGGCCCCCAATAAACAAACTTAAAAAGCATTTGAGATACTTAAAAAAAAAAAAAAAAAAAAAAAAAGATTAAAAAAAGTGCTTCAAATGCAAGTTCCCTGAAAGAATCTTTTGTTCAGTTTTGTTCCATTGCTTTTCACAAGATATATAATCAAGAAAATTGATGCATTTATATCAGTGAAAAATATGGACAGGCTGTTACATGTTTGCATCACTGGAAAATAATTATTTAACCCACAGAAAACATCTCACTGATTTTCTGCTGCCATTGGGTCACATTCTAGCTGCATCTTTGAAATTGCTGAACAACAATAAATTTAAAGGAATGTGGTAATTTTGAACAGACACTGTAATGGAATGTAAAATTGATCACACTTGTTAATCTGCAGTATCACAGAAAAGTCAGCATGTTAGGGTTTGCTAGCATTTCCCCGTATTTGCACAGCCGGATCCTTCCCAGCTCAGCATGGTGGTTTACCTCACAGCACCTAGGAAAACCCAGGAGCAAGAGGAAACCCACCCACCCATGTTTCCTCCCTGGTCTTCCTGGCACTACAGTTAGTGTGCTGATCCTACCTCTTTAGACTCACTGAAGAGGAGTCTGTGCAGAATTAATTATGTCTTTTGTTTTCCCTCCCTCCCTCTCCCCCTCCCCCCCTTCCTTGAACCAGGGGACCTTAGTCACTGAGCCACATCCCAGCCCTTTTTATTCTCATTTAGAGATAGGGTCTCACCAAGTTGCTGAGACTAGCCTTGAATTTGTGATCCTACTTAGCCTCCCAAGTTGCTGGGATTGTAGGCTTCCACCACACCCAGCCCAAACACCCCTTTTTAAAAACATCCGTGTCTATGGCATCAGTGAACGACTACTTACTAATTGGGACAAGAACAAACCCACTCAAGGGTGTGTAAATACATGTACATACAAAATAAGCAAAAACCCAGATGGGACTTGGGGAAAATTTCTAAAGCAAAAAAGAGTTGAAGCATTCCCCAGATTGGGGTGGAGGGAGCCCGACCCTGACAATACATTACAGACGCATCATGGAAGAGAGGCTTTGGACAATTTCTGAGTGTTTTGTAAGAGGTAAGGGAGTGTGGCATTTATGAAATAAGAAGCCAGAAGAGGAAGAGAATCAGGCGAACTCTGTCCCAAGTAGGGATGGGAAGGAGTCCAGAGAACCTCAGGTCACTGTCATCTTAGAATCCAGCGTCAAGATCAAGTGGCCCTGACACACTCAGCTTTGTGTAAGTGACTTGGCCTCCCCAGGCCTGCTGCTCTGTTTGTGGTACGTGGAATCTCACTTCCTCTGCTGCAGACTGCTGAGAAGGTGGTAGGAGGATGCATGTGGGGTGCTGTGCTCAGGGCCAGGGGTTCGCACGCCTCATAAACTGCCAGCTTTCAAAGTGACATGGCCCTTTCCTGGAGAAAGTGGTGCAGTGGGTGGCTGGACCTGAGAGGAGTTGCTGAACCACGAGGACAGAGGGGGCCGAGGCAGGGATGGACACATCCTGACCTGCTCCAGGTTCTTCCAGCTCTGCCCACGTGGCTGGTTCTCACTTCAGGCACCTCACCTGCTGTGCCTCTGCCCTCCCCTCCAGCGGCACCTCACCCACGGTGACTCATAGACAGAACTCAGAGGACCTTTCCTTTGCTCCTTCACAAACACTGATGGCTTCACTCAGCACTGAGGGAAGCGGAGGCAGCCCCTCTCCTGGGGACAGCTAGCTCCCCACCAGTGTGGGATTCGTCTTCTGTTCCAGGAATCCCTTTCCCTTCTGGGCCTCATGCTGACTGCAGCTGGTGCACCGGCAGACCCAAGACCAGTCCCCTCCTTCCCCGTTAGTCAGGCCAGAAAGTCTAGCAAAAGGGCGCATCTAAAGGACATTAGAAGTCTAAAGCATCTGAGGACCCCACGGAAGTTTCAGGTACTTAACCCAGAAAAATAAGAAGTGATCAGTGCCAGGGGGTGGTGCTCCAGCACCTCCTCAACTGAGCCCCGCCTGAACTCCCAGCCCCTTCCTACCCATGGTGCACCCCTCCCCGCCTGTGGAACACTCCCTGGCCAGGCCCTAGCCCAAGCCCTTTCTCTCCCTCCTGGGAGGGAACCCAGGGGGCTCTACCACTGAGCCCCATCCCCAGCCCTTTTTATTTTTTATTCAGAGAGAGGGTCTTGCTAAGTCACTTAGGGTCTCATTATATTGCTGGGTCTGGTCTTGAACTTTTGATTTTCCTGCCCCCGCCTCCAGAGTTGCTGGTATTGCAGGCATGGCTGCCAGGCATGGCTGATTAGCCCCATTCTTGAGCTTTCTCAGCTAATTTCTCACACTTTTTTTTTGCTGCTGCAGATGAGCCTCCCAGCCTCCCTGTGTGTCCATAGCTCGCCTGGGAAGATTGCCTGCAGGGACTCCCTGTCCAAGGTAGGTCCTGGCCCAGGAGTCTCCCCTGTGCCTTCCTGAGGGGTCTCACCAAAGGCTGGGTCATCCCCTGACTCCTCCCAGCTCAGGCTGGGGGGCTGCTGTCCTCCTGGCTCACCATCCATCCCCTGCCTGGGCATCTTCCTCCTCCCTCTTACTTTATTTGTTATTGTTGTGTGTGGTGCTGGGGCAGCCCAGAGCCTTGTGCTGCTAAGCACCCATTCCACCAGGAACCCTGCCCAGCCCTTCTCCCTCTCTGGGGAGTGCTCCTCAGGTCCTCCGCAGTTGGCCTCCCTTCCTGCTTCCTCTTCCTCAGCCTTCGTCCTCTGTCCATGGTCTTCTTGTCCCTCAAGCCTGCCATTTTGCTGAATGGCCACCATCCACCTGATGCAGACCCTGGCCCCGTGGTTCAGCAACTCCTCTCAGGTCCAGCCACCCACTGCACCGCTTTCTCCAGGAAAGGGCGATGTCACTTTGAAAGCTGGCAGTTTATGAGGCGTGCGAACCCCTGGCCCTGAGCACAGCACCCCACATGCATCCTCCTACCACCTTCTCAGCAGTCTGCAGCAGAGGAAGTGAGATTCCACGTACCACAAACAGAGCAGCAGGCCCGGGGAGGCCAAGTCACTTAACTGTCCCTAACCTGTGAGGGTGCACTGGGTTCCAGCGCAGGTGTCTGGCTGGCGAACCCAGGCTGGGGCCCAGCTGTCCATGCCTCTGCTGTTATTCCCAGGACCTGGACAATGCTGGACCCTAGTGAGTGCCCAACTCTTGGTTGTTTCCAGAATAAATTAAAAAGCATTAAATGGTATGAAACGAAACAAGGTGTCTCCTACCCCTTCTGTACCCCAGTCCCTCTCAGTAGCGGCCACTTGTCACCCATTTCTGGTGCTTTCTTGCAGACAGTGTTTTTCAGGTACATATCTGCACACAGTTACAAGCATCGAAAATGTACAAGATGAGCCAGGTGCTATGATGCACGCCTGTAATCCTAGCTATTCAGGAGGCTGAGGCAAGTTTAAGGCCAGCCTGCCTCAAACTAAAATAAAAAGGCCTGGGAGGTGGCTCAGTGGCTGAGCCCTTGTCTGGACTGCTCAGGTCCTGGGTTCAATCTCCAGTCCTGCAAACAAAATTTAAAAACATACAGGAAGAGTTACAAACTGCTCACCTGGCTCCATACTTCTCACTTTCTTGGATGTATTCTGGAGGGTTTTCAGAACAGCTTGAAGTCTGCCTCCTTTCCCCCCCCTCCCCAACCCTGTGTTCCTTCTCATGGACTACCCTGGGAACCTGCTTGTGTGGCCACTTGCGGGTGGTTTGTAGCCAGTGGTGGAGTGCTCCTGAGTTCAAGCTCTACTACCCTCCAAA
>NW_026000172.1:2075988-2084350 GCF_001458135.2 Marmota marmota marmota
GGGGTGGGTGGGATTGGAATGTAGATCAGTGGTTAAGCACCTCTGGGTTCAATACCTAATAACAAAAAAAATCTTTAAATGAACACAATAAAGATTACTTGCCATAAATAGAAAGCAAAGCAACTTAAATGGATGATAATATGGATCATCATTTATTACTGATAAAATTGTTTCTTTATGTAATGATGGTGAATATTAATCCCACCTCCCAACCCTGCATGTGGTTCTGGGTCCTGGGGATGGAATCCAAGGGCTCTCCTGAACTAGCAGGTGCTGTTGCATGGGGCTACTTCCCTGTCCCCAGACTTTATTTTATTTTGAGACAGGGTCTAATTACATTGCCCTGGGGGTGCTGGAACTTATGATCCTCCTGCCTCAGTCTCCCAAGTAGCTCAGCTGGTTTTTAAAGGATAAGTAACATATTGCAGGTAATAGCAGACTCAGTTAACAAAGAACCAAACCGGAAAATAGCTTTTCCCTAGTGATGTTCAGTTCTATGGTGCTTATTTTCAAATAAAGATTAAATTCCACTTTAGTAAAATAAATTCAGGGTTTTTTTTTTGTGTGTGTGTGTGCTTTTTTAAACCAGCATAAAGATTTGTAGCTAGTAAGTGTCTACATGGGAATGGAAAAAAGTTCGGTTGTCCCCTTTGATGGTTTGGCTTTTGTCCAATCCATCTTTGCTTCAAGAAGCCATCTGAAGAGATCCTTGGGATCTGTTAGAAATTTAATCCAAGGTAATATACAGAAGGGATGGAGGAAGGACCTCTTGTTCCTGGTCTATGGAGAGCGATGACACTTATGCAAACCTATTGATTCTGTGAGTATTGTTCAGGCTCTGTGAAACATTCCCAGCACATATTTCAGGTGAGTTTGCAACCAGGGGTTGACTTGTTCAAGACTCTACCCTGAGCCTGACAGCCCCGCTCTGGCTCCAGGCTGGGATGATAAACAGTGCTCGCCTGGTCCTGCAGGGCTTCAGGCCAGAAGTTCCACAGGACCCTGGGCCAGGGGACTCTGAGGCTTCCAGTCCCCAAGGTCACTTTATCATGCCAGAGAGACCTGAAACAAGTTTGTCCTTTAAGAATAAATTGGGCTTTCAAATGATGGAAACTTATCTAAAGATATGCTGATTTGCAAATCCTCACAAATCACACATAGATCTCTAAAAATAGACGTTTTCTTCCTCAAAGAATTAATTCTCCATTTTGCAAAGATGAGTATGCAGCTTCAGTGTGAAGAAGCCATCACTGCCCGCCCTCCCCACAGCTGAAGGGCAGAATCCAGTGACCTCTGCTTAACATCAGTGACAGTATCATCAGCCTTCTGGAGTTTTCCTGTCTGACCTCTATGGCCGAGACCTCCATGGCCTGCCCATCAGTGACCACTTGTGGCTTCTGCACAGAGCCTGCAGGGGGACTTGTCCTCCCCTGAGCCACTGGGGCCCTGGCACCCTGCGTGCTCTCCCTAGGCCCCCTCCCAAGCCCTGTGAGTAAATGTATTCAGAAGCCACTTTTCCTCCTTGTGTCAGCTGTGGGTCACCTGTGACCACGGGCTTCATCAGCCTGTCCTGGGATGAGCCAACTGCACAGTGCAGCTTCGTCTGCTCGTGACCCCCAAGATCCATCAAGTCTCTGTGTGAGCATCAGAGTGTCTGACTGGCTTCCTGTACCCCTTCTTAAGAACCTTCCAGCTGAACCCAATTCATTCTTTTTTTCTTCCCTCCTTCTTTTTTTCTATAATATTTTTTAGTTGCAGATGGATACAATACTTTTGTTTTATTTATTTATTTTTTTGTGGTGCTGAGGATGGACCCAGGGCCTCACAGTGCCAGGCAAGTGCTCCACTGCTAGCCCCAGCCCAGCCCCTCTTTTTTCCCTTCTACTGTTCAGTGTTTAATTTCTTAACCACTTTCCCCTTTGGTTCCCTTCAAGTGAAGGTTCACTGAAAGAACCCTACACATGGGCAGTACTTTCTCCAAGAATGTCCCTTTCTTTCTTTCCTTCCAGTACTGGGATTGAACCTGGGGCACTTTACCACTGAGCTACATCCCCAGTCCTTTCTATTTTTTATTTTAAGACTGGGTCCTGCACATTTGCTGAGGGTCTTGCTAAGCTTCTGAGGCTGGCCTCAAATTTGCAATCCTCTTGCCTCAGCCTCCAGAGTCACTGGGATTATAGGCATGTGCCTGACTACTCCTACTACTACTTTTCCTCATCACTTCCTCCTCCTTCTCTTCCTCTTCTCCTCCTCCTCCTCCCTTCTTTGTCCTCCTCCTTCTTTCTTCCTCCCCCTCCTCCACCGCCACCTCCTCCTCTTTCTTCTTCTGGACATGTAGTAATAAGGCTTTCAGCAACAACGAGCAGGTTTTCAAGACAGCGACAGCATGAAGCACTAAGAATTTACTGCAGGCTTCCCAAATGTAAACCTGCGGAACCTGCCAAGCCTTGCTCTTTGCTTAGGGGAGTGACCGAGCTCCACACAGCAGGGTGCAGAGCCCGCACTCCTGGTCACAGGACAGACACTGCGGATGAGCCACCACAGCAGGTGGCCTTGAGCCAGCCGCTCTGCCAGGCTACTCGGGGTTCCCAGGTGCCAGATGCTAGCAGGGGCAGAAGAATGGCTACACACAACCCCCCCCTTACCTGGGGTGGCCCTGGGTGTCCCATGGCCTGTCCTTCTGCAGGAGGCTCCCCGCAGCCGCCTGATCCACTCTTCCCGTCTGCTCTCACAGACTTAGGGCCTCACTAAATTGCCCAGGCTGGCTTTGAACTCAGGATCCTCCAGCCACAGACTCCCCAGCAGGAGCAGCTGGGATTACAGGTGTGTGCCACCCCCCCACCCACAGATGTTTTTCTATGATGATGACTATGATAATGGTGAAATTGGTGATGACAGTAGCGATAATGTGCCACCACATCTGGCTTTCAGAAGCTCTAAATAATGCTTGGGGATGATGCCCCAAACTCAACAGCGTCAGAACTGCTGACTGGGGGAGGTGGAGATTACAAAGAGCACTGGCTGGGGGCAGAGTTTAGTCTAAAACTTGCACTTAGCCTATGCAAGGATTTAATCTCAACACCAAAAGAAATGTAGCCTGAGGCATCCACCAGGGAGGTTCAGGCTCTTTGACCCTGGAGACTGTAGGGTGGAGACAGCTCCTCAGTAGGAATGGGAGGGGCAGGCCGGGAAAAGCTTTAAGCAGCTCCTGCAGCCCCCGCCTGGCTGGGCGGGGCCAACCAAGTGGCCCTGAAGTCAGGAAGAGCCAGAGTCCAGGTTAAAAGACAAAATAATTGAGCAAGTAAACCATTCCTGTGTTAATGGGAACAGGCTGATTTGGAGAGACCCCGGAAGACAAGATCACACTGAGTTCTCTCATGAGGCGGCCACACAGCCCTGCGAGCCTCCCAGGAACCCACCAGTGCTCCGTTGCTGTCTCTCACCTGTCCTGGGCCCACCCCAGAGGCTAGTACCCCATCTCCTCTGTCCTACCCATGGGAAAGGGAGGTGGGGCAAGAAGAGAAATCATTCCTCTTTCAGGTGGTGCCGTAAACTGCCCTGAATTCCCCTGGACCCTGGTCTCATGACCTCTCCCAGTTGTGAGGGCAGCTGGGAGGAGTGGTCTTCAGCTGGCTGGGCTGTGCCCTGGGGAGACACTGTGGTGGGCAGAGGCTGGCTGTCACCAAGACAATCAGAGGACACTGGTGTGCCTGGCAGTGTGTGTGCCTTCCCTCCTCTGAGCGCCCTGCTAGACGGCCTGTCCTCGGCTCCACAGCGGCAGCTCTGCGCACACAGGGTTTCCTCCAGGTCTCTTGTTGGTCAGTTACATGAGGTGACTCAGGACTAGGAAAAGACAAGACAGGTGACACTGCTCGCCCCCGGGGGTCTTGAGATGTTCTGCTTGGCTGGCCGGGACTTTGCCAGCCTCCCCAGCTGGGCACCTGAGTCCTCAGAAGGGCAGCCGTGCTCCCTCCCTGCTCTTGCCCTCCTGCATGGCTGAGGGCTCCCGAGTCTGTGTTCACTGCAGGGTTCAGTGGGTAGCTAGCTACACTTGCTGGGCAGCACTGGGTGTGGACTTTGGAAGGCAGGGGCTGTGCCCATTTGCTCACCTCCAGATGGGCACAGCACAGAGTAGGTCCTTGGTGATCTTTCCTCCCAGAAGCACAGGAGTGAGGACGGCGGAGGAGAGAACAGGCAGGCAGGGGCGGAAGCAGCTGCCCTCTTGCATAACCTGGGAGATAGGCTGCCACTTGGGGAAGGTGGGCCAGAACTGGCCAGGCCACTGGGAAAGCCCAGGAGCTCCATGCATGGCTGGGAATGAGAAAGGGATGCCTCCAGGGTCAGAGGGGTGCTGGGGACAATCCTGCCTCACTCTGGTGCCGGGGCTCAAGCCCCTGTCCCTTTTGAGGTGGCCTGATGATGATTGCTGAATTCACAAAATATCACACATTGGCTCCTGGCCTCCTCTGTGAGATAACATTACTGGTTCCATGACTTCATTCATTTTCTGAAGTGAAGTCCTCCTCAGAGACCTTTGCAGAGTATTTGCTACTCATCTAAAAGGGGAGATTTATATTAGGATTGGTGGCACAATAAAGGTGATCAGGATGCCACGGCTCCTTCTTGTCAGTGTGTGTGTGTGTGTGTGTGTGTGTGTGTGTGTGTCTGGGGATGGTCCACCCAGGGCCTCGTGCACGACCGGCACATCCCCATCTCCTCAGCACACTTTCTGATGTTACTGTTGGCATTTGACAGGTGTCCTGGTCAATGGGGTGTGCAGCATTTTGAATAACAAAATAACTGCTGAAGCACCCTTTCATTTTGGAGGGCTGCAAGCTGCGTTATATGGAATATATCTGTTTATCTCTTGCTGACCAGAGCTTTGCCTATGTTCACTTTGGGACATTGAAGCACTTTATAGTAGAGCATCTCCCTGCCCCTTGTGCAGCTCTCAAGTGACCTCAGCTTCAGGAAAGTGAAAGGAAGGAGGAAGGAAACCAGAGTGGGTGGCCAGTGGGCGGTCCTCAGCCTGCTCCCCTGCGTCATCAGGCCCTGTGGGCGCTGCAGAAGCCAAGAGCAAGCTGTGCTTGTGGCTTGTACTGCCGGCCAGCATCCATTTCTACTGTCACATCCTTGACAGAGAACTTGGAGGGAAGACATCTTAAACGTGACTTGTCTGTTCATCATGTCGGGGCCGCCTCAGTTCTGTTTGCAGAGAGGCAAGTCTTTAGAAGAGTACTGAGTGCAGCCAATTCCAAGCAGGCAGAGTTGCCTTGCTAACCCTGCAGGAGTGCACGCCGGCTGCTGGGGCCAGTGCAGGGTGGACATAAGGCCAACAGTGTGAGGCCTCACATCTCTGAGGTTGCACTGGAGCCATCTGTCCCTGGCAGCTTTGCACATCCGTGGAGGAAACTGCAGTAGGGCTGGGCTTGGCCATGAGGTGGCTTGGAGTGGACACTTCTGCCTGGCTCTCCACTGAGAGCCGCCTGGACGTCTGCTCAGCACCTTTGTTAGATGCATTTTCTTCCTGAGCCAGGAGAGACACTCCTCCAGGAGAGATACTCCTCTGGAGGGAGTGCAGAGGCTGTGCTCCAGGAGCTGGCTTTGGAACGCCTGAGAAGCCCCCGTTCTCACTGACCTGGCTCCTGTGACCTCCCCGCCTGCCCCAGGACTCCCCTCTCCCTCTGCTGTTCCTCAGGCTCCCAAAGCTGTGTCTTCCAATCTTGGGAATAAAGGTCCCACCCCAGGCTTTTGGGGTGGCAAAGCTGTCTGTCACCTTTAGTCACACACCAGGAGAAAGCTCTGGCACCCTCCCCCCCACCGCGGAGGTTCTGGTCCCCCACTAGGATTCCGGGCAGTAACTGGAGCTGTTTATGCAAACAGGAGCCTCAGGGTTGGAGCTGAGAGTAGTTTTTCAGCATCTTTAAAAAAGATCCTCTAGAAATACAGGGAATATGGGGCTGGGGCTGGGGCTCAGTGGTAGAGCGCTTGCTTGGCATGTGTGAGGCCCTGGGTTCGAATCTCAGCACCACATATAAATAAATAAAATAAAGGTCCATCAACAACTTAAAAAAAAAATCATTGTTTAAAAAAAAAAAGAAAAGAAATACAGGGATTTGCTGGCCACAGCAGTGGCACCTGTGGTCCCTGCTACTCCAAAGGCCGAGACGGAAGATTGCCTAACCCAGGAGCTCAAGGCTGGCCGGGGTTAGCAGAGAGTGGAAGCTTGCTCCTCTTATAGTACCTAGCCACTTTACTCCCTCAGGTCCTGCAGACCAGAGAGAGGTGACCATTATACAAAATAAACTTTTAAATCTAAAAAATTAACATGTATGAAATGTACCCCATTAACTTGGGATTAGTCTGCCTGACACTCAGTTCTCCTGCATGCCGCTGGCCTCTCAGTCAAACTTGAGAAATGGCAGCTGCCAACCTGAGGCTTGGCGTTGAAAGTTGCATACAGAAGACACCAAGGGAGGACACTGTCTCTGTACAGTGTCATTGCAGAAGCTCCAAGGGGACCCCAGCAGGGACCATCCTCAGTCATCAGAGAGTCGTTCCCCAGCACGAGTCCTCTGATTGGCAAAACCGGTTCAGACTCAGGAAGATGTCCCCGGGTCTGCTGCTTCCTTAATCCTGCTGCAAACACTGACAGTGTTTTCACAGAAGAGGAAAAGCTTACTGTCTCACCTGACCTGCCCAGCGACCAACGTGGGATCAGGGCACCCAGGCTCAGTCCGTAGAACTGGAAACAGAACAACACAAACTATCTTACTATCACTTGTCGACTTCTTATTGTGTCTGCTTTGAAAATGTAACTTTATCACAGGGAGATATGTGTGACTGTGTGTGTGTGTGTGTATCAGTACATACGGGGTCCAGTACCACCCAGAACTTCAGGCAACCCCTCGGGTCTTGGAACAAACACATTCACCTTGGATGGGGGTGCGCAGGGGTGCTGCATATAATATATATATATATATAGTTAATCCCAATACAAAGAAGAATTCCAATAAGACCCTGGAGCCGTGCTAATCAGAGTAACTCATCCACGAGCAGCTCCTCCTCCTCCTCCTCCTCCTCCTCCTCTTCTTCTTTATTATTGTGCAATAAAATAAGAAACTGGTGCTGGAATGTTGATCTTTGATTGAGAAGGTCTTATTTTGAATTGAGATGTCTCTGAGAGGGTCTTGCTCTGAATTATTTTCCACGTCTGACTTTCTCTGAAGGGAGAGCCTGACGGCTTGGTAGATGGGCACTTAGGTCTCAGGTCTCAGCTTGCTCTTGGCAGACCGTGGAGGAACCGGCTGCAGACCTAGTAGCAGAAGCGTTTCTTCAAGAGGGTGGGAGGTGGGTTCACTCTGAAGTGTGTGCTCACCGTCCAGCATCTCTGACATTTGTTCCAATTCAGCCTCCAGATAAGCCAGTGTATTCCTGGAAATCGCAAAGATCAGAGCACTAAAATTACACATTCATTTTAAAATTAAAATAACTTATTAAAATTAACTCTGCACTGCATGTTATAAACAATCAACAATTCTTTGATAAACTGGTATATAATAATTAAGAGTATTTCACCTATCAGTTGAGGACTAAATGGAATTATAACCAGCATGACTTATATCCATTAGACATTTATGTCAATTAAACATCTCATCAACATTGTGATCCTGCATTTATCAGGCACAGAGTGTCACCTGCCCGCCATGTGACGCAGAGACAATGTTTTCACCAGCCTGGCAGAAAGATGAGGTAGGCAAAGCCATGCAAACCGCCCCCCACTCCAAAGATCTACATCCTCCTCTGGACCCTGAGAATACATTGGAAAAAGTCTTTTTTTAATGTGATTGAGTGAAAGGTCTTGAGATGGAAGATTATGCTGGGCTGCCTGGTTGGGTCTGGTGTAATCCAAGAGTTCCTGGGAGAGGGAGCCAGAGGTCAGGGTCAGGAAGAGCCAATCGGCCACAGCGGCAGCAGTTGCAGAGATACTCTTGAGGAAGGAGGAGGCAGGAGCTAGAGGCTGGGAAAGACCCTGCACGGATCTTCCTGGAGCCTCCAGAGGGTCTTGGCACCTTGATTCTAGGACCTCTGGTCCCAGACTGTGAGATCGTCAATCTGTGTTGTTTTAAACCCCTCGGTTTTGGGGAATTTGTCTTACCTGCCACAGGAAACGGACACAGGAGGAGAGGAATTAGTTGTTCACTGCTGGCTCGGCGCTGCCTCTGGCCACCAGCACGCCCTACTTGCTGAACAGAAGGGCGGCTTCCATTATGGGCCACTCACTACTCATTCTTATCATATTATATATATATATATATATATATATATATATATATATTTTTTTTTTTCTTTTAGTGACAGG
>NW_026000172.1:2085652-2209370 GCF_001458135.2 Marmota marmota marmota
TATATATATATATATATATATATATATATATATATATTTTTTTTTTTCTTTTAGTGACAGGGTCTTGCTATGTGGCCCAGGCTGGCTGTGAACTCCTGAGCCTCAGCGATGCTGCTGCCTCAGCCTCCCCAGTGACGGGGACCGCAGCCACGAGTCACTGAAGCCCACCACTAGTGGCGTCTGTGACTGAGGACGCTGAGGCAGAAGGGGTCAAGCCTGAGGGTCCTCAGCTGTGAGCCTCTCTGGCTTCGTCCTCTGTGCCCTGAACGTGCAGTCTGCCACTGGCAGGGTCAGTGAGGCCCTTGGGGAGGGTCAGCAAGGGGTGAGTTACAAGCCACATCACTCCTGGAGGGCATTTTATTGGCCAAGACAAGGCCAAAATGAAGGCAGCCTTCCAACGGTTTCTTTCTGCCCCTGCCAAGGGAACCCATGTAACCGGGGACCAGGGAAGCCTTGGGTGACAGAGCAAGAAGGCTCCACTCACAACAGGCAGGAGCTGTTGCCAGCAAAAGGGGCCTACAGCTTGACCTGCAGTAGGAGATCCTGTAGAGGGGACAGTTAGCCGGGCACGGTGGTTCAACCTGTAGTCCCAGTGGCTCTGGAGGCTGAGGCAGGAGGATCACAAGTCCAAAGACAGCCTCAGCAAAGTTAGTGAGACCTTGTCTCTAAATAAAATGTAAAAGGGCTGGGGATGTGGCTCAGTGGTTGGCTGTCCCTGGGTTCAATCCATGGTAACAAAATATTAACCTTCAACTGACCTTTAAATTTTTATTGCACACATTAGTTTAGTGAGTGCAATTCATGTTTTACTGTTGGAAATAAATATTCAGATATTCCACTTAGATTATTCATTTTAATACCAAAACACATACACATACATGCCACTGTTTAACAGGAAAGTTAGAAAATAAAGTTGAAGGCATTCTTAGAAAATAGAACAAAAATACAAAGAAGTGATATAGGACAAGATAGATAAGAAAATCAGAGCATCAAGCCAGAGAATCCAATATCTAATAACATGAATTCCAAGAAGAGCCAAGAAAATGGGAGGTGGACTAGAAAGAAATCATAGAAATAGAAAGAAATCAAAGAAAACCGTGCAGTTTTGGAGCCTCTGGCATCTAAGTTAAAGGATCTATTGAATAGCTGAGCACAGTGGTCCACGCCTGGAATCGCAGAGACTCGGGGATGGGGCAGGAGAATCCCAAATTCAAGGCCAGCCTCATCAACTTACAAGACCATGTCTTAAAATTTAAAACATTATAAAAAAAAATAGTTAGCTAGCACTGGGGATGTAACTCAGGGTAAAGGGCCCCTGGATTCAATCTCCAGTACAACAACAACAAAAGCACCCCATACTGAGGACTATATCAGACTATATTAACATAATAATTCTGGGTAGGAGAGAAACAGAAATGTCTTCAGAATCCAGAGGAATTTCCCCAAATGAGGAAACAACCATGTACCCATGGACTGACTAACGGGTAAATACAAGGATATCCATAAAGTAACAAGGAATGAAGGGAGCCGGGGCTGTACCCAGTGGGGCAGACCGTGCCCGGCTTGCACGAGGCCTGGGTTCAAGCCCCAGCTTTGCAAACATAACTAAAGGAACAAAACACTGATCCTGCTCTGGCGTGGATGGGCCTTGCCAATCCAAAGTTATGGAACCAGTCACAGGAGTCTATGTGTGCCACCCAGGTGCAGGGCGAGAGAGAGGTCAGTGATCGTTAATGGTGAAGGGGATCACTGCTGATGGGCGCAGAGGTGTTCTTAGGGGGTGACGGAAGTGTTCTCAGCTGGGTTCTAGGGTCCACTCATCACCCTTTTGTTTGGCCAACTGTGAAGTTCTTGTTTGGGACGCTGAAATCCCTTGTCTTTTGGGATGGGCGATGGTCACTACCGCATCAGTTATGAGGCAGTCCCTGCCAGGAACAAGCTGGCCGACCATGTGCGACTCTCTTGGGCCCAGCTTGGCACTCAGGGCACAGGCCTCCCCACTGTCCTTCAGAGGTGAGGACAGTAGTGCCGACAGGTCCTTTCAGGTGCAGGGAGAGCAGGGGGCGGGGTGCAAACACATGCTCCCCTTGCAGGGGTGACAGAGGGGGCAGGAGAGAGGGGGATGGAAACACACACTGCCCCTGCAGGGGTGACAGAGGGGACATTGATGCATATTCGTTAAAAACCTGGGCTTTCACAAAGCTGGAGGCTCCAGTCTCTCATCGCCCCGCCAGGGGGGGGGGGTCCGCCCACACCATCCCTCTTCCTCATGACGCTTCGCCTGCCTGGCTGCCGAGAACCGTAAATAAAGGCCTCTGCGAATGGCCTCTTCATCTGACCCTTTAACCTGAAATAAAAATAAAGGTGGAGAACGTAACCCTGACTCGGACTCCCTCCTGGGCTCCCCCTTCCCTTACCTGTTGACAGGTGCCTGCCAGACCCCACAGTTACCTTTGATTTAGGTGAAACGGCATCTCCACACCTAGCAGAGGTCGGCCCTGTAATCCTTCCCCGAAGCTTAAGTCAATTTATAGGGTAACTCGAGAGCCATTTCCTGCTTGGGGTGATGTCACATCTGTTAACACGTCCTGGAATGGCAGGCTTCAGTGCAGTGACAGCGCCCTAGAGCACACTCACAGGAGAAGGCTCACAATCAGAAGAAAGCTGGGCCCACGGACCTTTGTCCAGACACCTCAGCACTTGTTTTCTGAGAATCAGGAACAGATTTTCTAAGTAAAAAATCTGTACCTCAGAAGTCTACGTATATTTTTTGAGACAAGGGTAACAACTTTAGAATTGGGGTGGGAAATGATAGAACCATCCAAACCTCCAGCCAAATTTTAGATCACGGGTTTTTCTCAATTCAGGGTCTTCTCCCTGGAATGGGTTGGCATTGGTGAAAATTATCCCCAGTTATTTGGGTAAAAGAGTGTTCTCAGGATCTTTTTTCTCAGTTGTTTGGAGCTCTAGAGTGAATTGCATAGTAATTTCTTTCAGTTAAATAGTATGTCTTAAACACAGCAAATTCACGATCCTATCATTATAAGACAGATGGACTACATTGATTTTACTGTGGACAGAGATGTGTTTGTGTGTGTGTGTGTGTGTGCACAAATGTGAGGAAATGATTTTAAAAATACTTGGCTTTAACTTTTCTGAATATATCTAATTCCAAAATGCCAAGGTTGCCCTTCCCCACTGTATTAGTTTCCGATTGCTGCTGTAACAAATGCTCACAGGGCCGGGGGTGTGGCCTGGTGGTAAGGTGCTTGCCTACCATGTGTGAGGCCCTGGGTTCCATTCCCAGCACCCTCCAAAAGATGACTATAAGTGACCACAAGCTTGGAGGCCAAGCAACACACGTTTATCCTCCATCAGTGCTGGAGGCCAAGAGCTTGGAGTCGAGGTGTCCAGTAGCCGCACTGCTCACTGAGCCTCCGCCACCCCCTGCCTTCCTCAGCCTCTCGAGGCTGCCTGCATCTCTAGGCTAGTGGTCCCTTTCTTCCTCATCAAAGCACACGATTCCATCCCCTGCTCTATCCTCTCAGTTCTTCCTCACCCTCACCCTTCTGCTTCCTGCTTAGAATGACCCTGGTGCACTAGGAGCAGTGGTGACTGCTTGCAATCCCAGTGGTTGGGAGGCTAAGGCAGGAGGATCTCAAGTTCAAGGCCAGCCTCAGTAACTTAGGCCCTAAGCAATTTAGTGAGACTGTCTCAAAATAAAAAATAAAAAGGGCTGGGATGTAGCTCAGTGGTTAAGCAACCCTGGAGTCACTCCTCAGCACCAAAAAAGACTAATCCTGGAGGGCAAGGCAGGGTCACCTCCCACTGCAAGATCCTGAACTGAATCATCTGCAGAGGCCCTTCTCCTGGGCGAGCTGCTGTAGCCAGTCTCCAGGATTTGGGTGAAGGCATTGGGCAGGGGTCAGGATTCAGTCCAGCACACCTTCACTGAGCACCTGTAAGCCCATGGACTGGTCGGGAGGGGGTTAGTGCTCCTGGCACGCTGTCACTGAGTGTCCAGGAATGCACCTGTCTGTCTGATCTCTGGCCCAAAGACTGCTCCTGGGGGTCCTCCCTGCTGAACCTGGCCCCTGGCTGCCCTGTCCCTTGTGAGGGTTGGAAGATGGGCACTGGATTGGGCTGACTTGACGACCGAGCTATGGTCTCCTCTAAGGCGCAGTTGCCTGGGTTTAACAGGAGCAGCCGGCAGGCCACACCCCCTGGGCCGTGAGGCCCCCGGGACTGGGCAGGTGCATGTTCCCATGGGCCAGGCCCTTTAGGGCGCACGGTTGCGGGGAGCTCCTTGTGTGGACGTGGCTCGGAGGCCGGTGTGGCTGCCCTGACTGCTCCGCTCCCCAGGCAGGCAGTGCTGGAACCCGGGTGTCCTGGTTCCTGGAGCCTCCTCCCTCCCATTGCCTGCCACCACAGGGTCAGTGGCTTGAGCTCAGCATGAGCCTCCAGGCCTGGGCCTGTCCCCAGGGCTGCCCTGGTCCTCCTCCACTTCCACCAGCTGGGCTGCTGGCAGCTTTTGTAGCGCGCAGCTGCCCAGCGAGGAGCCAGGGCCCCAGGAGTCTGAGCCTCTCTCCCCGTTTCCACAGCCAGGTGCTTCTCCCCAGCCCCTCGTGGTCTAATTTAAAGCCTTTACTGACTTCCTGTTAGCACCTCATCAGCTGCTTGTCTCTGCCCCCAACCGGCCAGCTACTCCATGGGTCCCCCAGGATGATGGGCTCCTGGGAAGCTCTGCGTGTACACAGCTAGGGCCTACAGAGCACACTACTTCCCCTTTCATTCCTGCCTTCCCTCCTCCTCCCCCTCCCCCTTTCTTTCTTCCTTTCTCCCCCACCCTTCTCCATTTAAATCCATTGTATGTATTGAATTCATACATGAAATTCACCATGCTCATGTCTGTTTCCAGGAATCTGAACACACACGTGCAGATGTGCAGTCACAGATGAGCACCAAATGACTCCCCCAAGGAGCATGCTCTTGGTGTCACAGCGGAGGAATCTTTACCATCCCAGAGTCACAAAATTTTGTCTAATGTTTTTTCTGGAAGCGTTATTTTTGTAATGCTGGGGATGCATCTCGGGCCTTGTGTGTGCTAGGCAAGCACCTCTACCACAGAGCTGCATCCCAGACCACTTAATTTTATATTTTGAGCCAGGGTCTCACGGAATCACCAAGCCCACTCCACTATTTTTTTTTTTTGCAAGATACCGGGAGCTGAATTCAAGGGCACTTGACCCCTGAGCCACATCCCCAGCCCTATTTTGTATTTTATTAGAGACAGGGTCTCACTGAATTGCTTAGCACCTCACCATTGCTCAGGCTGGCTTTGAACTTGTGATTCTCCTGTCTCAGCCTCCCGAGCTGCTGGGATTACAGGCATGAGCCACCACACCCTATATATACAGATATTTAGAGACAGGGTCTCACTCATTTGCTTAGGGCCTCACTAAATTGCTCAGACTGGCCTTGAACTTGTGATACTCCTGCCTCAGCCTCCTGAGCCACTGTGATTACAGGTGTGCACCACCACATCCAGCCACCTTTGTTATTTTTAAAATTGCTCTGGTTATTTTTCTTTGCCTTTCCATGTAAATTTTCAAATAAGCTTATTGAGTTTTACAAAAATTCTGCTGGAAATTTGTTTGAAATTGTAATAAAGCTAAGATCAGTTTAGAGCCACGTCCTCAGCCCTTTTTGCTATTTTATTTAGAGTCAGGGTCTCAATGAGTTGTTCAGCGCCTCACTTTTGCTGAAGATGGCTTTGAACTCGCTATCCTCCTGCCTCAGCCTCCTGAGCCACTGGGATTACAGGCGTGTGCCATTGTGCCCAGCTGCATCACACAAATTTTGATGTTATATTTTAATTTTCATTTAGTTCAAAACACTTCCCAATTTCCCTTTTGATTTCTTTAGACATACATTATTTAGTTTTCAAATATTTAGGAATTTTCTAGAAATATTTGCTTTTATTTCTAATTTAATTCCATGGAGATAAGAGAATGTGCTTCGTATGATTTGAGACTTTTAAAATTTATGGAGATTCCTTTTATGGTCCAGAACGTGGTCTATGAGAATTGAAAAGAATGTACACCCTGCATTTGTTGAATAGAGGGGTCTACAGATGTCTGCTTGGTCAGGTGTCAATCCTGTTGCCAAGTCTTCCCCATCCTTGCTGGTTTCACTTGTTTTATTGAGTGGGGACAGAGGAATGCTGAGATACCACTCTCTTTCCCTCTCTGCCGACTGAACTCCGGGCCTCCAGTGTGAGGATGAACCCTCCACCCAAGCTGCTCTCCTGACCAGAGTCTCCAGTCCTGACTGTAGGTTCGTCCGTTTCTTCCTGCAAATCTCTCAGGTTTTGCTCCATGTATTTTGAAGTTTCAGTATTTGGTGCATAAATATTTAGTGTCGTTAGTTCTCCCTGCTTTTGTGGTTATGAAGTGACCCTCTTCATCCCAGTGATGGTCTTTCCTCTGAAACCTACTTTGATATTAACATAGCCATTCCAGCTTTTTTTTTTTAAGTTATCATGGTCTATTTATTTCTCCATATGCTTGCCCTAAATTTATTGTATCGTTGCAGCTAACGTGGGTCCTGGTAGATCTGCAGAGTTACTTCTTACTGAGTCTGTTCATCTCTGAGATGTTTTCCCTGTACTTACGCATCAGACATTGAAGTAGCTTTCTTTCTTTTCCCTGAAAGAATGAATACCAAGGTATATAAAGTAGAGGGTCCGAGACCATAGCAAATGCGATGTTTTCAAAAGCTGCATATCCTTCCTGGTGTGTTATTTGTCTGCATTTGTTTCCAAACTTGAATGAGTACAGGTTTCAAGCATTTAGGGTCCTGGCCCCAGCGTCAGAGTCTGGCTTCCTGGGTCTGCCCCGGGACCTGTCTTATGGCACCTCTCTGTCCCTCCGCCTTCACTGGGAGCTTCTGCTGATCCAGGGACCTCAGTTCACAGCTGGAGGACCACTGGATATTTCCCACCACCATTTAAAAAAAATTTTTAGGTTACCAACCCTACAGAACAAGTATGCGGGGGTCTGCCTTTCTACTCTCAGCCGTGTGGACACGAGGCAATTCCATTAAGCCCAAGCCAAGATGCATTGGCAGAAGTGGGCCCTTTGAGGAGGCAAAATTATCTTTCAGAAACTTAGTACGGCCCTAAGCAACTCAGTGAGACTCTGTCTAAAAATAAAAAATAAAAAGGGCTGGGATGTGGCTCAGGGGTCAAGCACCCCTGGGTTCAATCCCCAGTACCAGGGGAAAAAAAAGGAGGAGGAGGAGGAGGAGAAGGAGGAGGAGGAGGAGGAGGAGAAGGAGGACAAGGTGAAGGAGAAGAAGATTCATGCACCTGCAACAATAAGAGCACAAGTAACCGTGGAAACGCTCTGTATTTGCCACTCATCTTATTTTTTTTTCCTTCTTTTTATGGTGGAGGAGCTGGTGGTGGAAAGCTAAGCAGAACAAAGTTCTTTTTTCTTTCCTTCTTTTTGCTCACACTGGTTTCCTCCCTGGAATGTCCCTGCTTCCTCCCTCTAGTGCTTCCCAGTTCCAGCTGCTCTTTGGGATCAGCATAAATGCCCCCTGCCCCGAGCCTGCCGCTCCACGCTTACTCCAGGAGCTGGAGGCAATGTGCAGATGGTCATCTGTTGACCTGTGGGATGTGGGACCTTCCCACTGACCCCTTGGAAGCTGGAAGTCCAATGAGGAGCAGAAGTTATATCCTTAGCCCATCAAGGAAAAGCAATTCTCAAGTCTTGGTTCCCTGACTCCTAGGACGGATGGGAAACCACACCTTCCAAAGTAGGCGTGGGGGCTGCAGGATTGAGGAAAGGGCTCTGCTCTTTGCAGAGGCAATGAAGATTAGAAAAGAAAATGCTGGGGGCTGGGGATGTGGCTCAAGCGATAGCGCGCTTGCCTGGCATGCGTGAGGCCCGGGTTCAATCCTCAGCACCACATACAAACAAAGATGTTGTGTCCGCCGAAAACTAAAAAATAAATATTAAAGAAAAAAAATGGGTACCTCTCATGTCAGGTGGTCTCTGAGTCATCTCAGCCTGTTTGAGGAGGAGCAGGCACGGCACAGACTGGCAGTGAGAATCTGGGGCAACCAGGGGAGGCAACTGGAGGAGGTGGCATTGGAACCGGTGGCCACCATAGCACGATTTATTCAGATGATATCGGGCGCATTGAGGGTGGTATGGCCACAGAATCAGATTCGCTCAGACCAAAAGAACAGTACGGAGGTCCAAAGAGATGACAGGGAAAGACCTTTCACAGAGAGAGAGAGAGAAATGGCCACTGAGGCTGAAAGGTGGGAGGCTGGGAGAAGCCAGGTCTTTCTGTCCCACACTGGGAGGACATTGACTCATGAAGTTCTGACCAGAGCCAAGCAGGGATGAGGCTTGCTTTGCTGGACAGCTCAGACCAGGATTTGGTTGATCTTTCTGAAGCCTGTGGAGGCTTCTCGGTCTTTCCCCAAGGGCAGGTGGTGATCCAGGGACAAATCAAGCAGTGTAAGGACAATGATCATCCCAGAGGGGCTGCTCACCCCCAGCACTGGACGTCTAGCAGCAATGGAGGAGACCAGGTGAAATGCAGGGAGGGGACATCACTGGCGATGATGCCTCCTGGGCTCTGGCCCCGTTGTTCTTTCTCTGCTCGTGTTTCTGCAGTTCTGTGACTACTCTGAGTTCTGTGGGATGACACTAATCATGTAGGGGCATCGGTTTTGGCTGAGGTTTACACCCTACCAAGTATAACCCAGGCAGTTTTAAATCCAAGAAACACAGGGACAGAAAAACACAGAAATATCAAAGCTTCTGATTCGGCCTCTGTAGGTCTCCCGGCTGTCAGGGAAAGTCCCACCCAGGAGCCGGGATGCCGTGGACGTTAGCCTGGCACATGGGAGGCCTTGGATTTGATTCCCCCAAACCAAAACCCACGATGCTGTGCCCAAGTCCTTCTTTGTCCTCATAAACTCCAAACTTTACAAAGGGTATAGATATTGAGAACAGGCTTCTGGTGGGGCTGTTTGAATCTGTACCTGATGGGAGACCATACTCTTCACGGGAATGTGAGAGGAGCGTGAGTGCAGAGGAAAGTTCTAGAACAAACGAGGGTTCATATTTTGTATATTTAACATTGACTGAGGTCATTGGTGAATTATTCTTTTAAAATAAGACTTACAGGGCTGAGGGCTCTGACTCAGTGTGTTTAGTGAGTCTAATTCCCAGCATGAAAAAATGCTTATAAAATAATCGTGTTGTGCTGAGTATGATAGCTATCCATGCCTGTGATCCCAGCAGCTCGGGAGGCTGAGGCAGGAGGATTGTGAGTTCAAAGTCAGCCTCTGCAACTTAGTGAGGCCCTATGCAAATCAGTGAGACCCCATCTGTACATAAAATACAAAAAAGGGCTGGGGATGTGACTCAGTACCCCAGTGCCCCTGAGTTCAATCCCTGGTACCAAAAACTAAACTAAACTAAATAAAGTGTTGTAAACTAGTGCCTCTGTCATATAGAAAGAATGTGTGCTGTTCCACCAATCATGCTATTTTATTCAGACTTTCTTTTTCCTACACTAGTTTTGAAATCTTTTTTTAAATAAGAAAAAAATTAAATCCTGTCAAAAATATGGGGAGCCCTGGAATCTCTGAGAATTACTTTCTTTTCTTTCCTTCCTTCCATCTTTCCTTCCATGTGTGGCGCAGGGGGTTGAACCCAGAGGGCTCTATGACAGAGTCACATCCCCAGCCTTTTAGTCTTTTTATTTTGAGACAGAATCTCACTAAGTTGCTTAGGGCCTTGCTAAATTGCTGAGGCTGGCCTCAAAATTTTAATACTTGCACCTCAGCCTCCTGAGTTGCTGGGATTATAGGCATGCACCCAGCCTGAGAATTACTCTTAAAATGGGAATGCCCCCCCATTCCCCAAATGCACGGAAACCCATGGGCCTGGCATCACCCAGCTTCTGGATGCTCCCGCGGGAGCACCTGACACCCAGGAGCCTGATTATGGAGATGGGTCCTGACTTCCTTCCTCAGCCTGCACTGATTAAACCCGCCTCTGGGGTCTGCACAGTGCAGGCACAGGTCACTTAAAAGTCACCACCCACTCTCGGTCACTGAATGTAAAAAGTTTCCCTGAACTGAATGGTCAGTGCTAGAATCCCAGGAGTCCGTCAGTCAAAGCCACCAGTGGACAGAGACTTCGAGGGACAACAAGGACTATGTCTTTTGTGTAAGACCTACGGGAGCCGTGGAGAGGAACAGCTGTTTTCTCAATTTCCAAAAAAGCATTGTGTGATTTCTGCTCTAAGATGTAACAGGGGACGCGTCATAGGGTCTTCAGCTTGTCCCAAGTGCCCCTGGGGTTAGCTCCCTCCAGCTTCCTGTGACAGTGAGTGTGGGTGGTGGCTATGGAGGCCCAGGGGGACCCCGATTTCCTCCAGAGGAATGTTGCCACCTTCCTGATTCCACATCTCCTGATTGGAACCGCCCGTCTTCCTCTTTTTTTTTTTTTGTACCAAGGATTGAACTCAGGCGCATTCAGCCACTGAACTACACCCCCAGCTCCTTCCCCCCTTTTTAAAAATATTTTTTTAGTTGTAGGTGGACACATACCTTTACTTTATTTATGTCGTGCTGAGGATTAAACCCAGCACCTCACACATGCTAGGTGAGCGCTCTACTGCTGAGCCACAACCCCAGCCCCCAGGCCTATTTTGCATTTTATTTAGAGTCAGGGTCTCACTAAGTTGCTCAGGGCCTCACTAAGTTGCGGAGGCTGGCCTTGAACTTGGAAGCCTTCTTCCTCAGCCTCCTGAGCGGCTGGGATTACAGCCCTGTGCCACGGCCCTCAGCCCTCCTTGCTTTAGTCGGTTAGATCTGAAAGGAACACTGACTGTGTGGATCAGCATCACCTTCAAACTGAAATGGCAGATGGCATATTTCATGGTTGTGCAGCCGAGAAACTGAAGTCCTATGTCCCAGAGAACTGAGGCTTCTGCATCTGGAAAGACCCTAGTGATGGGCTCCGCTAGGTTCCAGGATTTCTGATTGACTCAGGTAAAAGCGGAGTGAGCCAGAGTGGGTCTGCCAGGCTCATCTTTCTTCCACCTGATGGGCCTGGGGCCTTGCAGTTGGGAAAGCACAAAGAATACCCAGCTTGACTGCCCTGCTCAGGTACGGAGTCCTGGGAGGGACACAAAGGAAAGGACTGCCTCCTGGAAGTGGGCTCCCAGCAGCAGAGAAAAGCCCTCTTTCTGCAAGCATGTGATCCACAGGACCTTTTCCCCATTCTGGAGTGACAGACTTCCCGGACTCTTAATTAACACAGCCATGATTCTGGTGTTCAGAGGGTAGACAGAGCTGCTTGTATTCCGCACCAAAGACAACTTCGCTACCCCTGCTGGGTGTGGTTCAGTGGTCAGCACCGGCCTCACGCGCCAGGCCCTAGGTTCCATCTCCAGCACCGCAAAAGCAAAATGAGACAAAACTACTACATTAAAGAAAAAAAAGTCACAGGAGCCCAAGAAACCCAGGACGCGCCCCAGAACCCACAGCCTGCATGGTACTTGGCACTGGAAGCCTCTCAGAAGCCAGGACTCGAGCTGAGATTCCTGAAGTCTGGGAAGCAGGCTGAGGAATGCTGGGGACCCTCATTAGGAAACAGAGGGTAGATTTTCACCAGAGAGGAAGCGAGACGAGAAGATGGAAACAAACACTTCTCACTCCTGGGTGCCCTGAAATTCCTCCCGCACTGCCCCTCTTCTCCCATGACCCCAAGGTCCCCGCCGCACCTCAGCTGAGTGCAGATCAAAGGGAGAGGGGACTTCAGACAGCCCTGGTGTTTGACGGTCTGTGCGACCGGCTTCCCTCTCTGCCTGTCTGTCAGTACAGGCGGGGCGTCCCCAGAAAGTCTTTGATTGTCCGCACAGGTCTCTGTTACCTACCAGAGCCAAATGGGCAACTCATACATATGTGCATCTAATTGTTCAGGTTGCGGTGACGCTTAGGGACAGAAACGTCCCAGCCCTATGGAATGTAGGCTAGCCAGTCTTGACTCAGAACCGGATGCTAACTGCATGCTCAGGTCTTACATTATTTTTTTCTTTTGCGTCTTTTAATAGCCAAATGCCTTCCTTCGGTATTCTAAAACAGATCACGTGGCAGTGTTAGAAACGTCAGCTGAAACGCCCTCCACTGGTTTAGTGTGAGCGTCCTCTTTGTCAGCTTTGAGTTTAAAGGTTACAGTGAGTTGGCAAATGTGGCCCTGCAAAGGGTGAAGTGAATCGCTCCACGGGCAGTGAGGACACTATAAATGCTGGCCTGAACCCAAATTGAGCCCAAGGCCAGGAAAGCAACACGATAGCTAAAAAAGTGTGGACTTTGTAGCCAAACAAATCAGGAGCCTCTTCCTGGCTGTGTGACCTTGGGCAAGATAATGCGAGTCTCTGGTCCTTAGTTTCCTGTCTGTAAGACTGGTGTTCTGCCATTTGACATTGGGCTGAGGATTATTGATAATGTTTGTGGAGTAAGCAGCACATGATTCTCATGAGGTGACTTGGGTGAAGCAGATTGATTCTGTACCCTGCTACCACTTACCCTTGAGCACCCTAGTCGTGCCTGCAAGTCCAGTGAACTTAGGGATCAGGAGAAGTGTGCCTGCCCATCAACTACAGTCCTAACACTGTACCTGAAGGGCATATCCAGCCTTTTAAATCCAAGCCAGGAGAGGTGACTGTCTTATCAGCAGCATGTGTTTGTCCTAGGTGAACAAGTGGCTTCTGAAGCCTGGTGCAGCCTGTCCCACCACACCCTTGTGTGGGCCTGGCGTGGCTCTGGGGCCACAGCAATGCTGAGACATGCTGTGGAAAAGCCACCCCTCGGCTCAAAGCCAAGTTCAGGCTTGAAGACGAGAGGTCTGCACGCTCGCTGCCCTGGCCGTGCCACCAGAGGACGGAGCTGGAACGCGGCTTGTGTTCTGCAAAACTGCGGGGTCTGTTGGTGAGGTCTGTTTGAAACATGGGATGTAAGGGAAATGTGCCAGTGAGGGCAGTTCAGGGAGGACTCACCTTGAAGTGCAGAGGAAAAGCGAGAAGGGCAGAGAGAGTTATAAAATGCAAATCAGAGGAAGAATATCTCCTTCACAAAGGATCTCACCAATTGTAAATCCCTAGAATTTCTTACCACTGGGGTGGATGGATAGGCCTCAGGGGCTGTGGGAATTCCTTCAAGCTGCAGGCATGATCACTTTTGTGAGTGTGTGCATATGCATAAATATTCGTGGTTTTATCTGATTATATTTCTTAAGTGCAGGGGTGAGCAGTAAATTTTTCTTGAAATACTGGATTTTTTTTGTGTGGTCCTGGAGATTGAGCCTAGGATTGTGCCCATGCTAGGCAAGAGCTCTACCACGGGCACGTACCCGTAATCCCAGCACCTCAAGGAGTTGAGGCAAGAGGATCACACTTTGAAGGCCATCCTGAGCCACTTAGCAAGACCCTTAGCAACTTAGGGAGATCTTGTCTCAAAATAAAAAATAAAAAGGGATCATGCTAAGTGAAATAAGCTAGTCTCAGAAAACCAAAGGCTGAATGTTCTCTCTGATATGCAGATGCTGATTCATAATAAGAAGGGGCTAGGGAAAAACAGAGGTTCTTTGGATTAGGAAGAGGGGAGTGGAGGGAGGGGAGGGGCCTGGGGTACAAAGGACAGTAGTGGGTTGACATTATCACCCTGTGTGCATATATGTCTACACGACCAGTGTGACTCTACATCACGTGCAACCAGAAGCCTGGGAAGTCATGCTCATCCATGTATGATGTGTCAGAGTGCCTTCTACTGTCGAGTGCAGCTACGAGAACAAATTTTTAAAAGACTATTTAAATGGGCTTCTGTACCTATCAGTGGGAAACGCTAAAGTCACCTCTACACAGTTCTTCATTACAGTTCTCCGGTAGCACCCTGATCTGGACTGCGAATCCGGTGAATTGTGCCTTCAGATAGCGTTTCCATCCACTAGCTGCTACAGATCGCACTCACATCACCGCGTGTGCAAAATGGACCCAGAGCAGTCTCAGGTCCGTCTGGCCTCTCCTGCGTCGGGGCACACAGCACTACTTGCATACGGTGTCCTGCACATGTCGTGTAAGGCAAGAGAGGAGGTTCTTCAGTTTGGGCATTTGGCTCTGGAGGGGCCTCTGGCCTCAGGCTCCTGCCTGTGGACGGAGTGTCTGGGAGGCTGGAGGCCGCAGTGCAGTCCTGAGGAAGGAGTCCAGCACACAGAGCCCCGGAAGCACACACGGGCGCGTGGAGAGGCAACTAGAGAGGTCATATTCCCCAGAGAGGTGACTACGGGGCCAGACACGTGCTCTGGGGAACACCGTCCCGCAGTCCCCTGATCTGCTCCTGCCAGGGGCTGAGGGTTGCCGGAGGGGCCGTTTGAGAGGTTTCGCAGGAGGAGACTCAGATCTGCTGGACATGCTGCATCTTCCTACAGCCAGACCCGCTCTGCTTTGCCTCCCTGGCCCAGTCAGTGCCGCCTGAGTTAACAGTAGGGGACCTCACCTTTGTGATACCTTGAGCCCAACGTCCCATGTCTGTGGATGTTGGTGGCAGTATCCGTGTCGATGCCTTTGCTAGGACAGTGCTCCCTGGAGATGGAGGCCTTTGTTAGCAGCATGGATGGGCCTTGCCCCTCTAGGGAGATCGGCGCTGCCAGAGTTGGAGAGTGCTCCTGCTCAGGCAGTGGGGGCAGGAGCCAAGCTGGGCCCAACTGTGCACACTGCTGCAGTCAGGGTGCCCAGGGGACCGCCAATGTACCCAACTGTGCTCAGAGTCAGACTTCAGGCACAGGATGCAGGGACGGGAATAGCAAGGCAGCTGGGCAGCTTCCAGCAAGCCACAGGCCTGCCCCACAGGGCCCGCAATGGTGAGGTGAAGGCGAGGCTGCCTCCTGTCTTCCTCCAGCCTGGAGGAGGCAGGGCCTGCGGGACCCCGGACACCATGGCATCTGATCGATGCTGCAGCTGTTGCAGGGAGGCCTGCAGCTCTGTAGAGCCAACACCCGCCTGGACACCTCTTGGTGTCTCCTACTGAATGTGGCTCCCACACACCTCAGTAGTGGAACTGGAAAGAAAACCAAGGATGCAATCTCCAAAAGTCAGGGCGGGTTTTGGGAGCTCTGCGGGTGGGATGTTTGTGATGGAAGGAAACTTGGGGTGAGGAATCCCAGGGTTTTTTCTGAACCTGGGTAGAAGTTACACACATACAAAAGCCTTCCTTCCTTCCTTCCTTCTTTCCTTCCTTCCTTCCTTCCTTCCTTCCTTCCTTCCTTCCTTCCTTCCTTCCTTCTTTCCTTCCTTCCTTCTTCTGAGGATTGAATGCAGGAGCACTTTACCCCTGAGCCACATCTCAAGCCTATTTTATTTTGTGACGGGGTCTTGTTAAGTTGCTTAGGGCCTCACTAGTTGCCCAAGCTGACTTAGAACCTGTGATCCTCCTGCCTCGGGCTCTAGAGTCACTGGGATTACAGGTGTGCAACACTGTGCCCAGCAAGAAGTCCCAATTTATTAAGATTATGTGTAGCCGGGCACAGTGGCACCTGCTTATGATTCCAGTTGGAGAGGCTGAGGCAGGAGGATCGTGAATTGCCGAATTCAGCCTCAGCAATTTAGCAAGGCCCTAAGAAACTTAGTGGAACCCTGGCTATAAATAAAATATTTTAAAAGGGCTGGGGATGTGGCTCAGTGGTTAAGCCCTTCCTGGGTTCATCTCTGGTGCCTCCCCCCCCCAAAAAAGAATTTGTATATTTTGTCTTTTTTTTTAGATGAAGCTTTTCATAATGGACAATAAGCGTGTCTGTGAGCCTCACCAACCTGGCCCTGGCCTCCCCTTCCCCTCCTCCTCCGTGACCCACAGCACTACTGATGATCTGCTCTTCAATGTTGGTGCCCTCCCCCTGAGCCCCACCCCAGCCCCATCAGTCACTGAGGTCTAGGCCTGGGGCTCCCACCCGTCCTTCCCACCAGTCCGTCAGCACCCTGAAGCCTCCGTCCCTCCTGGCCTCCCTCCTGGCCTCCCTCCTGGCCTCCCAGCTCCTCTGGGATTCCCTGTCCTGAGCTCCCACAGTCACTCTTTCACCCACAGAGTGAATTTCTTAGAGAGTTTCTTGTTTCCAAAATGCGTCTAGATTCACAGGAAGCAGCAGGAACCGCGCAGAGGTCTCCTCTCCCATCCACCCACTTCCCACTGGGTGTCCAGGGACCCCCACTGTCAATGGGGAAGTGGGCGCGGCACATCCTCAGGCCCATCCAGAGCTCAGCCTACCTGCTCTCGTTCACACGTGATGGTGCGTGTGACTGCGATTTTGCCACAAGTGTGAGCTCACTCAACCTCCAGTACGTCGAGAGGCAGAGTTGGCACCAGGCTCGGTGGCACACACCTGTGATCCTCAGGGCGGGAGGCTGGGGAGAAGGATCACAAGTTTGAGGCCAGCCTCAGCAATTAGCAAGACTCTGACTCAAGGTGACATGGAGCCAGGCATGGGGCTCAGAGGTAGATCCACTACCCACCAACGCAAGGCCGTGAGGTCCATCTCCAGCACTGCACACCACCACCCCCCTCCCCTGCCTCCACCGGCCTGTGCCAACCCCAGACGCTCTGTCTCTAGGATTTGCCATTTAGAGAGCGAGGTATCAGCAGAAGTCTGCAGCCTGTGGCCTCTGGGTGGCCTTTCCCTCCTGGCTTATTGCCACGTTGCTGTCCCAGCAGTGGCCCCTTCTCACTGCTGGGTGAGCCCCGTGATGTGACTGCAGAAGATACTTTCAGACTCCGGGAAGTAGCTGTGCTGACTCTGCATCAGCCACCGACCAGGTACAGCCAGAGACACCCCTTGCTCTCAGGGGGTCCCGTGGCCAGGGGAACACGGATTCTTGAGAGAAGGGCTTCTTTAGTGTGGAAACTTTGGCCCCCCAAAGAGGACTTCCCTGGGAATATCCATCAAGATATCTGTAAACTTTAAAAATATGCTCAGTATAATCAATTTAACATTATCTGTGGCCTTTCGTCCACTCCTTGCCCGTGATGCAGAAGGGCATGTCCAGCACCTTCCATCAGTGGACACTGTGGACCAGGACCATGTCTTTGGTGTCAAACAGCACATTGCTGGATACAGCCAACCCATGGTGCGGTCCAACTGGGGCTGCAAGATGGGGACGGTTCTTGGGGAGATGACAAAAGGCGAGTGTCAGGGATGGCTTCCTAGAGGAAGAACCTGCTGCAGGAGAGTTCTTGGAGGAGTGCTGGGTCCCCCGGGAAGAGCAGGACCAGCCTGGGGCTCAAAGGAAGGCCTACCAGCTCCCTTCTCCTGCTGTTCACCTCCTCCGGACTCTGCTGGAATTGGGCTGCAGGGGCCAGGAAGCCTCTGCCCACACCAGGTGCTGAGGGGGCAGGGAGCGTCCCCTTACCTCGGGGGTGAGGCCGGCTGCCACCTGGGTGGTCGCTTCCAGAACTGCCAGTGTCCTGTTGCTCTAGGCAACGGGCCTCCAGGGGTCTGCCCTGGTAGCCAGAGGAAACTACAATGGAGCCCTCCTGCTCCAGGGCCTCCTTGCCGCTCTGGCCTTCCCAGCACTCGGACAGTGGCCAGGGTGTCGTGCTGAGGGTACAGGGCCACAGCACACATCCAGCCACGGGGAGGAGATCAGGCAGCCCATCTTGCGAGAAAACCCTCAGTGGAAATCAGGTGCTAGAGTCTATTTGTTTGTTTGTTTTTGTTTTGTTACAGGGGATTGAATCCAGGGTGCTTGATCACTGAGCCCTTTTTATGTTTTATTTAGAGACAGGGCCTCAGTAAGTTGCTTAGGGCCTCACTAAGTTGCTGAGGCTGGCTTTGAACTCGTGATCCTCCTGCCCCAGCCTCCCGGGCTGCTGGGATTACAGGTGTGCACCCTTGCATCCAGCTACAACTGTAAGGGAACGCAGAGCATTTGCAAGCAGGTGACCTGAAAGATGGCAGCTGGACCTACAAGGCCCCCTTGGTGCCTGGGGCCTGAAACAAGCTGGCCATTCCAGCACAGGGGAGATGGGGGGGGCAGGACAGAAGCCGGGCAAGCGGCAGAGGCAGGCCAGTTCTGACTGCTCTTAGCCCCCTGTTATGGCCACCCCTGGGTCTTGTGAGGGGAGACTGGATGTCCTTGACATAGAGCTATTGAGGATCTACTCTGAGCCAGCTCAGACCCAGCATGGACTACTGAGGGGGTAAATGTGGGTCTTACACTCACAGGAATGACTGGCATATTGGAATATTTTGGTTGCAAGTAACAGAAAATTCAACGTCAGCTGATCTAAACAATAAAAGAAGTTGTAACCTCAGTAACAACCATGGATCTGGGCTCCCCCTGTGAGCTAAGATTGGACTTCATTCTCTGTGACCTTCTCTTCTGAGTGTGGGATCCACTGAGGCTGGCCTCTCCTTTGTTCCCACAGTGGCCACAGCGGCCTGCTTCACGCTGGGGAGGGGGCATCCAGCAACCAGGATCTGGGAGCCCACCCCTGACTATGCATAAGGAAAAGGAACGAGAAGCCCTGTTTTGTCAAAGTACCGGCTCCAGTGCAGCACCTCTGGGAACTTTCTAGAAATGGGAGTTGTTAGAGTCTGTAAACAAGTCAAAATAACACCTGGCATTTTGCCAGGGGAATGTTAGAGTTCGTAAACAAGTCTGGATGGTGCCTGGCAAAATGCCAGAGGGAGTGGTTTGAGAAGTAACAAAAGAGAGCCATTAAGTGTAGAGATTCCTTATTGGTTGACTGATGTATCTAGTTTATGCTAATTAGATAAGCTGTGTGGAATGTATAAATACTGCTCCTGTCCTGCAATAAACGGCTCCTACTCCTGCTGTATCAATGTACACAAGTTATTCGTCACCCCCCCCTTATTTTGCCCAGCCAGCCGGGCTGCGGCAGATGGTGGCCCGTACGGGGAGCCCCGGGACACTCGGGGGTAAGTGACGAAAAAAAGCTGCCCGTCCATAGATAGGACGGGAGCAATCTGCTCGTCCCTAGGCAGATAGGGCGAGAGGAAAAATGGTCATTTCAAGAAAATGGAGAAGATTGATACAGTATGTTTGTGTCTTGTTTTGTCTCAGTGTATTGTATTGTCTTTGTGATGAAAATATGGAAGGGGTGAGAAGTAAATTTCTAAGAGAAGAAGGCACCCCAGTGGAACCAAGAATAGTTAGGGCATGTGTTGATAAGAGCCCAGGAACTCTAGTCAGAAAGAAAAAGAAAGTTCAGAAGAAGAAGGATTATCAGGAAAAAAGTTGCAGCAAAAGGCTATTACTAAATACTTTTCGTTACCGGAGGGTGCGTGAAGCGGAGAGGCGGCTGCCGAGTGTGCAAGCCGGTCACAGCGCAGCAAGGATTTTCCAAGAGGCGGCAGCGACTGGCCCTTCCCCGCCTCCTGGCCGGGGAGCTGGCTCTTCCACTGCCGCGAGCCCAAATCTAGACCTGACCTGGAGGCACAGTCTCGCAGGCTCTTGCTCCCTGTGCCCAGTAGCAGTTTGAGTCCGGGACACTCCCCAGGGCCATCTGGGGCTGCCCAGGCACTACAGCCAGCAGAAGATGCTACTGGTGTCCCTGATGTTTGGTCATTTTCAATGCCAATAACTAAGCTACAATGGTTCTCCCACACCTGGAAGCTAATGAGTAATGAGCACTATTAAGGCTTATTTCAAATGTAAAAAACCTTGAGATAATGTACTAAATTGTTCAGAAGGTTGTTTTCTTAGTAGAATGCTACAGGATTTTCTTTAGCCATCCGGAGTTCCTGCCTTCGTCCCAGTGCCGGTAAAGACCAAGGTGGAAGAATTTCCAGTGTTGCTGAAAACCGGACAAGACTTTGGCTGAGAAACAGACGAGACTTCGGATCAAGCTAGCTGCCTGCAGAACTTACCTGGACTGTGATTTAAGCTAGCTGCCTGCAGAACTTACCTGGACTGTGATTTACCTGGACTGTGAGTTAATCTATTGAGACACTACTTTACCTGGACTGAGACAACAAACTGTAATGTACAACAAATTGTTACTTGGTATCTTTGCTAACGGTGTCATTGCTGGTGTCATTGCTGGTATAATTTTTCCAAGGGCTTCTTGCATGGAGCCATCAATTGGCTTGGTATTGTGGCATTTTGTATCCTCCCTTTCTGCTTGTATCAGGTTATTTATGGTGTTTCTGTAAAAACCACTATGGTTGTTATTTAAATTAAACAAAAGGGGGAAATGTTAGAGTCTGTAAACAAGTCAAAATAACACCTGGCATTTTGCCAGGGGAATGTTAGAGTTCGTAAACAAGTCTGGATGGTGCCTGGCAAAATGCCAGAGGGAGTGGTTTGAGAAGTAACAAAAGAGAGCCATTAAGTGTAGAGATTCCTTATTGGTTGACTGATGTATCTAGTTTATGCTAATTAGATAAGCTGTGTGGAATGTATAAATACTGCTCCTGTCCTGCAATAAACGGCTCCTACTCCTGCTGTATCAATGTACACAAGTTATTCGTCACCCCCCGCTTATTTTGCCCAGCCAGCCGGGCTGCGGCAGGGAGTTTTCACCCTGAGGGTGGGCTCAGCACTAGGCATCCAGGCGAGGTTGACGCCGCTCAGTTTACTCAGGGGCTGATCAGAGCTGCCTGTGGAGCTGGTGTGGTGTTTCTGCTGCCCAGAGGCCTAACGGCCACGCCACGGCAGCAGGATGGACCGGATACTGGAGGGCCACCCTGATGGACATCGCCCTCAGTACTTAGATGACTATCATGACAGACTGTGGCTATTCTGTACCGGTCACTGTGCACTTTGGTGCCCTCTAACTTGCCGGGGCTGACTTTGAACCTGCGACCCTCCTGCCTCGGCCTCCTCAGCACGCGCATTATATTTACACCACTGGTTTTCCCTGTTTTTTCCACACGGCCATGCAGAGCTAAATGACCTGCGCAGGAATCACACTGGTGAATGGCAGAGCCCTGCCTTTAGACCTGTGTGGGGCTGGTGACGTGGCCAAGGGTGGAGCACTTGCCTAGCACGCGTAAGGCCCTGGGTTCAATCCCCAGCACGGCAGAACACAGAAGGAAAAACAACCTTAAGTCTGTCCCCAAGCTCCAGTCCAGCCACCATTAGGAACAGCTATGGGGCACTGTCTTCATGCATTACCCATAGACCTTGATACAGCTGCACTTATGTGATTGATTACCCAGATGCACACGTGCATGCGTACACACACACACACAAACACACACACACACACACACACACGAAGCCCATTAAACATCGTGGAGGTACAAGGAGTAGGAACATGTTTTTTGTTCATTTATGGGTGCATGGCATGTAGCAGCTGCTCAATAAACATTCATAGGAAGGAAGGGGTGATGACAGCTCCCAGGTGCTGTCATACACGAGTAGTTAATCGGTTCTGATTAATGATAAAGCTACACTCAAGGTTCTGGGAAGAAGAATGGAGAATTTTTTTTTTTAACCTGTGTATATGACATGTCACAAATGAATTCAGATAGAGAGGACATCTCCAGGGACTGAAGACAGTTTTGTTTGTTCTAGTTGTAGATGGACACAATACTTTCATTTTATTTTATTTTTATGTGGTGCTGAGGATCGAACCCAGTGTGAGGCAAGCACTCAACCTCTGAGCCACAACCCCAGCCCCTGAAGACAGGTGTTTATGTAGAGCTATTTGATAAATGCTGTGAAACACAGGGATCAGTAAGGGCATATATTCACACAACTTGTCTTGATGTTTTCTTTTCTTTTTCTTTTTTTTCAAACATTATTGCTACTGCTTTTGGAGTTGTGTCGTGGTTGCTGGAGTACACACAGAGGGTAAAATCAGCCTTTACGATTTCCAGTTGTTTTCTATGCCAGTGTAACAGAATAGAGGGCCTCTTGACAGCTTGTGACAATGCTCCACTCAGAATCAGACAGGATGGGACCCTGAAAGATGATTGGGGGCAGGCTATCCCCAATCCTCCCTCAGTCGGGTCCAAACTTCAGGACACAGAAGACCTCGTCAGCTCCTGTTTAAAATGCTGATTTCTGTCCCCATTGCTGCCTCCCAGTGAAATTCTGAGCTGGAAGATCTGGAGGGGACCTTGGATTCTCTTAGCTGTCACACCGAGAGGGACAAGGACAACACTTAGGACCCACCTACTCATCTTGAAAGTGCTGAGACCAGAAGAGTGGGTCCCTCAACCTCGCCCTGCCAGCTTGTGCCTGCGCAACACAGAGCTGACCCGCGATGAATGGCAGCCTGTCAGCTCGACCTGGTGGCAGCGTGCTGCCTGGGGGGAGATGCGCTCACAGATTACACCTGCCGCATCAGTCAGGCGGGGTGAGGACCGGCAGGACTTACTGATGGCCAGGTGCTTTCAACATCCCGTGGCTGACCCAGCACTGACCCTGGACACAGGTCCCAAAAAGCATTTGAAAGAATTTAGGAAAGTTGACGGAGGGACAGCGAGACAGAATATGCTTGGCTGACGTTTCCGTAATTGTTAGGCAAAGAGGGTCTCTAAGGGGCAATGGCCGGCTTCCAGGTCTCTGGGGCCCAGACTCGGCAGCTGTCCATCTTCACTATCAGCAGCTGCGGTCACAGCAGCCATCAGTAGTTAGTGAGCACTCCCGGGGCCGGGGGGGGGCACCCTAGATCTGCACGGGAAAGAGCCCCTGGGCTGTGAGTCTCCGCTCCTCTTCCGGTCCTTTCCGCACAGGACCATAGCCAGCCATCTTGGAGACTATCAGAGTTGTTTTGATGTCATACATACGTGCCTCTCCTGCACATGGGCTCTTTCTGGTTCCGCTGGTCCGAAGAGATTGTTTTCTCTAGAAAGAGACTGCTGTTCCCCAGGTGAACACTGCTCACACCATGTTCACCTCCTCCGTTTCTGCCAGTGTAGACATAAGTTAATGCAAGTTTTTCCAGTTTCCAGCCATGCCTGTCCTTGGCACAGGGAGCGATCACGGCTGTGTGACCGACATCTGGAAAGGCAGCCACAAGGTCAAAGGGAAAGCACTGACCTCCTGGGGAAACCTCCAGCTGCCCTGAAAAGGCTGCTTGAGCTGGGCATCATCTTCTCCTGCCCTTGACACTGAGCTCCTGGTCCTCAGGTCTCCGGGTCAGGCTGGAGGACGCCTGGCCTTTCTGCTTCTCCAGCTCACAGAGGGCAACTCGTGGGCTGCTCAGCCTCTGTAATCATGTGAGCAATTTCTCTCTCGCTTTCTGTCTTTCTTCCTCCCTCCCTCCCTCCCTTCCTTCCTTCCTTCCTTTCTTTTTCTTTCCTCCCTCCTCCCTTTGTTCTTTTCTTTCTTTCTTTCTCTTTCTTTTTGGTACTGAGGATTGAACCGGACGCTTCACCCTGAGCCACATCCCCCAGCCCTTTTGATGTTTTATTTAGTGACAGGGTCTCAGTCAGTTGGTTCACTAAGTTGCTGAGGCTGGCTCTGAACTCGTGATCCTCCTGCCTCAGCCTCCTGAGCTGCTGGGATGACAGGTTGCCCCACTGCACCCGGCATATGGAGAGTACATCTCTCCCCGTCTCCCTTCTCTCCACTCCTCTTCCTGATCTCTACATCTCTGTCTCCACACACTACTGGTTCTGTTTGTCTGGGGAACTTTAGTATACTCATACTCTCTGTGCCTCATTTTCCTGCTTACACAGTAGGCAGAATAAAAAGGACCTCTGCATGTGGTTAGGAGGAGGATTAAATGAAGTCTGTCCACATCCAGCTGTCAGAACCCTGCCCAGCATCAAGTCACCATCACACCGAGTCTCCGGCCAGTCCTCAATGCACAGTGCTTGCAGGCACCTGGCCTCTGGCTGCTGTCCTTTCTCCTTCACTCTTTTCTTTCCTGGCTGTGCTGCTATCTTTCCCATACTGAAATTATTCACTTATTTATTTTTGTGCTGGGATTAAATCCAAGGGTGCTCTACCCTGGCTCCAACCCCAGCCCTCTTTATTCTCTCTCTCTCTTTTTTTTTTTTTTGCATGTTTTTTAAATGTGCGGTGCTGGGATTGAACCCAGGGCCCTGTGCATGCCAGGCAAGCACTCTACCAACTGAGCTACGCCCCCAGCCCTATTCTCTATTTTTTTAAAATTTTAGTTGTAGATGGACACAATATCTTTATTTTATTTATTTATCTTTATGTGGTGCTGAGGATTGAGCTCAGTTCCTCACATGTACCAGGCAAGTGCTGTCATCACTGAGCCCCAGCCCCAGCCTATTTATTCTCTGTTTTGGGACAGGGTCTCCCTGAGTTGCCCAGGCTGGCCTGGAACTTTCGAGCCTCCTGCCTCAGTCTCCTGGTCACTGGGACTACAGGTGTGTGCCACTGTGCCTGATCCCACACTGATCTCTTAGAAGTCCCCATTCGTGCTGGGCAAGGTGGCACTCATCTGTAAGGAGCAAATCAGGAGGCTGAGGCAGGAGCAGCCTGGGCAATTTAGTGAGATCCTGTCTGAAAATAATAATAAATGGGGGACTGGGGAGTACCTCAGTGGTAGAGCACTTGTTTAAGGCTCCCTTCACCCTAGGGGAATGAACTAGCGCACTCTAGTCTATCAAGCACGCACTACTGGTGGGAGTTGAGCTCAGGAGGACATTCCCAGGACCTTGCCCCATTCTCCTGCAAGGCTGACACTTTTATCTCATTTTATCACTGGAGAGGACAGCATAAGTCACTTACCCACTGACACACCGTGTATAAGCAGCAGTGCTGAGTTCTACTGCAAAACCAGCTTGCCCTAAAGCCTCCGCTGTGATCGCCCACATCCCCTGGGCCTGCACTGAATGTCCTTGGTGACCAGCCACAGCCTGACCTTTAAAAATCCCCAGCCACCAAAGACACAGTTACAATTCTCATGGACAGGTCTAGTCTGGCAGGCTGGGCGGGAGCCAGGAGGGACCTTCCATGGGGGGTGGGCAGCCAGAGTGGTTCTCTCCACTGTCAAGAGTGCGCAGCCTGCAGGGGTGGGCCAGGTTTGAACAAGAGGACCGCAGCCCGGGGGTCCTCGGGTCCTCGCTGTCCCTGCTCTAGCACCTGCCTCTGCCCTGCCCACCTGTGTCGCTCATCCCTCTCCCAGCCTGCAAAGAGCTAGAGGCAGGATCTTGTAGTGGGCTCTTTAATCATCCCGGACACCACTCCCTGGGCAGCTAGCACCACCGTGCTCTCCTAGGGCCACTGAAGTCAGCGCACTGCCCCTCCTTATGGGTGGTTACTTTCTCTGTGGTTATGCAATCCGTAGGTCTTGAGGAAATTTACTACAGTCCATGGTGTTACTGTTCAACAGTACACAGTATGTTCTTGTATTTTATTGCCAGTTATTGCCTTCAATCTCTTCCCGTGCCTAACTGTAAGTCACACTTGATCATAGATAATGTATGTCAGGGGAAACAGAGTCAGACATATAGGGTCGGGTACCACTCTGCAGTGCCGGCAATCTGGGGGTCTTGGGCCTTGTCCCGGTGGATAGGGGGGCACCCCTGTACGTGTGTTGACCGAGGACGCTAACTTCCCGAGGTCCTGTCTCTGCCTAATCACCTTGCAGGGTGCCCACCCTGCACACCCACCACCTTCAGGCAGCGCAGGATGGCGCTGATGGGCTGTCCACCTCTGTCCCAGCCCTGGAAGGCTCTGTGTTACAGGGTGGGTCCCAGGATGGGAAGGTCCCCCAGGCCGTGGAGTGGAGGCCATTGAGTGGCCCAAGGAGCCCAAACGAGTCTTCAGACGTGTCCACCCGAAAGCTAAGCGTGCCCAGCTGGCCTCCTGTCCTGCCTGCTGTGCGCGGGGGCTGCCCTTGGTTTGCCTGCCCTGGGCTCCCCTGGAGGCCGGTCCCTGCAGGAGGTGGCCCTTCAGGAGGGGGCGTTGGTTGGGCCTCCTGGGGCCTGGGCCTGAGGGGGGGGGGCAGCTCACCGCCCTCAGTGTCCAGCTGTGAGCAGCCAGAAGCGGTGGCTGTAATTAAAGGCCCTAATCCTGGCCTGGGGCCTTCCATGGGCATTATCGGGTCAGGAAGGAAATGGATTGTAATCCCCTTATTAGGAGGCTGGAGGCTCCCGCTCAGGAGGCTTTCCTCCTGCGAGTTGAGTCCAACGTGAACCTGTTGGGTTTACACAGACAGGAGCTGGGGCAGGCACTCCTTCCAGGCTGCAGGGTGACATGGAAGTCACTCTGGGGGCATTCCCTAACAATCATTAAGCTCCTACGGCATACCAGGCCAGGAGCCAGGTAATCAATTTACATGTTTTTCTCCTTCCATTTTCACATCCAAGGCCATGAACCCGTATGAGTTGTTTTATCAAAAAAAAAAAAAAAAAAAAAGTAGATTTAAAGGTGAATATCGCCACCCAAGGAGGGAGGGGCGGATTGAAGGAGGCTTGTTGAGAGCCCGGGGAGCCTGGTGTACACTGGGCATTGATCCTGTCCACACATCTTTTTTGCATCCTTTCAAATAATATTTATTTTATTTTATTGGTTTTTTGTACTGGGAATTGAACCCAAGAGTGCCTTATCATTGAGCTATATCCCCAGCTCTGTATGTTCTATTTTGAGAGAGGGTCTCACTGAGTTGCTGAGGCTGGCCTCCAACTTGCCACCGACCTGTCTCAGCCTCCCCAGTTGCAAGGGTTACAGGCATGCGCCAGGCACCGGGCTAACTAATGTTCATTTTAACGTCCCAGAACTTCTACATTCACATTCCTATAATGCAATTAATTCATTTTTTCCTGCACAGTTTGAAGTAAAAACTTATATGTGATTGAAATGGTGCGGTGGCGCACAGTTGTAATCCCAGCAGCTTGGGAGGCTGAGGCAAGAAGACCCAGAGTTCAATGCCAGTCTCAACAAAAGTGAAGCCCTAAGCAACTCAGTGAGACCCTGTCTCTATATAAAATACCGAAGGGTCCCAAGACGTGGCTCAGTGGTTAAATGCCCCTGGGTTCAATACTTGGTATCAAAAAAAAAAAAAGGGCTACAGGTGANTTAAGTGTCCCTGAGGATCAACCCCTGGTATAAAAAAAAAAAAAAAAAAGTACAGGTGACCCCTTTGCAGTCTGCCAAAGTGGACAGGAACCAGGAGAAATACAACTGTTTCATACTCTGGAAACACAAGATCGACTCACCGTGGAAACGCTTAACAACAGTAACATGTGATGCTGTTCAGGGCAGGCCCAGGCGCTCTGGAGGCTGCGATGGTCTGCGGCGGAGGAGGTCCTGCCACACAGGATGTCAGCTACCCTGAAGGGGACCCTGAGGCTCCAGGGGCCAGGCGCCTGGCCTGTCACAGCACCAGCCTCTCGCAGAGCAGCCTGCTGCATCTAACATGGCCTTGCTGGAGCCCAGAGGTTCTGCAGGAATCCAGGTGCAGCGAAGGAGGCAACCAAAGGTGCCTGAGGGAGGCCCGCATGCTGGAACACTCCTGGGAGGCTGCAGGACCCCCTGCTGCTGCCAGTGTCCCCCGCCCCCCACCAGGGCTGCCTGGGAGGCAGACTTAGGGACTTAGAGAGCCCTAACAACTCCAGGTATCACCGGGTCACCAGCGCTCGGAGCCTGCTCCTTGCCCACGAGATCCCTCTCCGGAGGCCCTTCAGCTCCAGACCGAGCCCTACTGCGTTCCTGGCCTTGCTCCCCGACTTGCGCCTCCAGTGTTTCCTTCCTCATCAAAGGACCCAGGGGCTCCTTCCAAAAGGCACCTCTCTGGGCCTTGTCCCTGCCGCTTCCATTATAACCATGGCTGAACCCTGGACCCTCTCCTTTCAAAATGCCCCTCAACCAATCCACATCTCTCCAGGTCCGCTGGCACCTCGTCTCACCCCCCAGCCACCTTCATCACGCAGGGGTAGAGGATAGTCACGGACCCCCCTGTGCCCAGGGAGGGAGCTCCCCGAGTTCCTCCACGGTCTGTGGAGCAGCAGGGCTCGGCTTGCCCAGGGCTTTGCCGGTTCTGCAAGGCTAGCGGCCACGAGCTCCTCCACGTTGGGTCTTAGTGCTGGAAGAAATGACTGTGTGCTTTGTCTGTCCCAGTGGACAGCCACCACCTGCCTGGCACAGCCACCAGGCACAGCTGAAAAGTAAATTAGCCATGCTAATGAGAATGACCATCTGTGAATCCATCAAATCAGTCAGAAGCAGGCGAAATCGCAGACACACCAAATCCATGTTGGCAAACCAGGCCTGTGAGTTATGGAGCACACCAGACCACCAAGGATGCACCCCCAGACCCCCAAGAGGAGGGGCACCTGGCATAGAGCCCTTCAGGAACCTGAGCCACCTTGGCAGGACCAGGCCGGGTTCCCTCACAGACACGCGACACATGAGCTTGACTCCTGCACCCTCTCCAGGTAGCTATGGCGTCTGTCCCTCAGATGGTCCAGCTGCCTGGACCCTACCACCTGGTCATTCGTCTTGAGCGAGTGAACCACAGCCAGGAACCTCAGGACCTCTGCTTTAGCAAAACGTGGTTTCTCCTGTCTGTGACAATCACAGAAGTCCCACTCCTCAGGCTGACATTGTGAAACTGCCCTGTCTGGACCTTGGCCTGGAAGAAGTCCTGTGCTTTGGTGGCTCTGCGCCCTGCAGAAGTACCTTGGCCGGTCCTAACCATGTCACCACCTGCAGTGACCCTGTGTCTTCATATCTGCTCTCTGCTCTGCTGTCAGTCCAGCCTGCCGCACCCTGGGGCTGCCTGGCCCTTTCCCAGCCTTGCTGTGACCACATATGTACCTGTGTCAAGTCTGATTGTGGCTGGAGTGTCACAGATATTAGGAAGCAAGACTGGTATGAAAGGACCGGTGATGGCCCAGCTCAGGCCTGCCAGGTGACTCACCAGTGTTCAGTGACCTGCCAATGAGGAAAGAGGCTCAGCCTGCGAATGTGTTGCTGGCACTGAACACGACATTGTGACATTGCGCACAGCCACAGTGTTTGGCCTGCGTTGAAGGCACAGCGCTCAGGATGCCATGCAGGAGGCCCCTCCTCTCTGCACTGACAGAGCTGCTTCTCCAGCCCTGCGGCATGGAGGACTATCCCCAGGACCAAGCAGGTCTTCTCTGGCTGCCCGGGGCTGGATGGGCTCCCCGCCCAGCTCCCTCTGTACGCTGTCATAACTGCCATTAAAGACTCGCCTGTGTGATTCTTTAGGAATTTGCCTACTATCGAGCTGTAAGTGCCGGAGGGCAGAGGTCATCTCTGTTTGTTTATCACTGTCTGGGCCCTTACAGGTGCCTGGCATAGAGCCCTTCAGGAACCTGGGCCACATTGGCAGGACGAGCCCGGGTTCCCTCACAGACACCAGACACATGTACTTGACTCCTGCACCCTCTCCAGGTAGCTATAGCGTCTGTCCCTCAGATGGTCCAGCTGCCTTCTTCTGAACTTACACCATTGATCAGGGCAGCAGGACAGTAAGTATAGACTCACATTGTTTAGCAAAAAAGGACCTGTTCTTAGTAGTTCACTGGGTGTGGGGTGTGGTGGCCATGCCTGTGATTCCAGCAGCTTGGGAGGCTGAGGAGCAAACCGACACGAGATTCACTCAGGCAGGGACTGAGTGAGGGGGCCTGGGCTGCTGCCCCTCAAGGGCCTTGGTTCTAAGCAGGAGCACACGGCCCCGCGGCACAGCAGGTGTGGAGCCCACGTACTGTGCACACTGCCCTGCTGTCCTGGACTGACGGGCGGCCTCTCCCGGGCATGCGGGGACACACGCACTGCCACCTCGCTGTCCCAGGCAATAGGAGTCTCAGCCCTCTAGGGTCTGCTGGGACTGCGTTCCAGGGTGCCTGCTGACCGCACTGCCATGAAGGGGCACCCACAGTGTCAGCATGAGGCCAGGTTGCAAAGGCTAGTGGCCCGTATTTCCCTGAAAAAGATTATGCTTGGGCCACAGAACCACTCGCCTCACCCGCCGTCCCCTGTGGAATTCCTGCTTTGCCAGCTCCCTGCCGTCTCTTTCAGCTTTATCGGATTCACAGGAACTTTTTTCTTTTTTTTTCCTTTTCTTTTGTACCAGGGATTGAACCCTGGGGTACTTAACCACTGAGCCACGTCCCCAGCCTTTTTTATTTTTATTTAGGGACAGGGTCTCACTAAGTTGCAGAGGCTGGATTTGAACTTGCGGTCCTCCTGCCTCAGCCTCCTGGGCTGCTGGGATGACAGGCGTGCGCCCTGGGCCTGGCTGTGTATATACACACCACTTAACCGCTGCTCTTTGTTTGCTTTGTTTTTCCCTTTTGTGGCACCAGAGGCAAGCACTCTACCACTGCGAGAGGCCCTAGCTGTTTATATTTTGAGACAACGTCTGGTTAATTTGCCCAAATTGACCTTGAACTTGTTATCCTCCAGCTCAGTCTCCTGACTAGCTGGGAATGCAGGTGTGCAGTGCTGTGCACCACTGTGTATACTGGGGACCACTGTGCCCAGCTATCTTAGCCATTTTCAGTGACAGTTCATAGGCACTAAGCACAGCCACAGAGGTGAGCAGCCATCACCACTGCCTATTCCCGCACCTCACCCTCTTCCCACCTCCGTGCCCATTTAAACATCACTCTTCATTTTCTCTTCCCCCAGTCCCTGGAAGCTCTTCCCTCATTCTGTGAATCTGGTTGGACTAGGCACCTTAATTAAGTGGAATCATACCTCTTTTATTTTTTCGTGATGCTCTTTTTTTCCACTAAGTACAGTATCTTCAAGTTTATGAATGTTTAGCATCAAGGCTGCGTAATATTCCACTATGTGTATGTACCACATTTGGATGATCCATTCATCTTCTGATGGGTGTTGGGCGTAGTGAGTCATGCTGCCTTAAACACCGGCATACACATGATGTGTTTGAGTCCCTGCTTGCAACTGTTTGATTTATAACAACTAAAATTGCTGGCTTGTGTGGTGAGTCTGGGATTAACCTCTGGAGAAAGCACCGAACTATTTTCCATAGCAGCTGCTGCCCCTGTGCATGATCACCAGCAATGAACAAAGGCTGGGATTTCTCAGTGCCCTCCACTACTGCTCTTATTTTCTGTGTTGTATTGTTTTTCTGATTTTATTCATCCTAACGCATGCAAAAGAGGGTGGGATTTGGACGCAGAGTGAGCGGCCCCCCCAAGCAGCAGAGGCCTGGGGACTGTGGCATAAGGTAATTCAGCTGGACAGTCTGATGTCACAAACCACCTGGGATTCTGTTCACCTGCTTCTCTGCTTGCTGTGCAATGTCGGCAGTGCCTGATCCTGGTGCCGCTCAGTGCCACCAGGGTTCATGTTGGCCCTGGGGTGCAGACTGCCGAGGCTCTCTCTGAAGATGTGAGCCAGGCACGGGGCACTGCCATGCAGGACAGCTGACTCACCACCACTTCACAATGGCCAGGCCTGTGACCACAACAGCCCCACGGCATGGGTCAGGCTGTCTCAGCACAGGTGTGGCATGGGACACCACGGCAGCTCTCCCTGCAGCAGGGGCACTTGGGCTACAAGGGCAGGAACACCGTGCACGCTGGCAGAAGGAGGGGTAGGCTCCGAGCATGGAAGAGGGTCCACAGCCCTGGGAGAGCAGTTGTCTGCACAGGAGGGACATGGGGCCAGCTGAGCTGTGCCTGCGCCCCTCCTACTGGCCACGGCTTGCTCAGCAGAGTGAATGGAGCCCTCATCAAGAGTGTCAGGTCATTGGGCACAGAGGCCCACACCTGTGATGCCTGCTACTCGAGAGGCTGAGCAGGGGGATGGCAAGTTCAAGGCCAGCCTGGGCAGCTTGGCAAGACCCTGTCTCAAAATAAAATAAAAAGGGCTGGGGATCTAGCTCAGTAGGAGAGCTTCCCTGGGTTCAAGCCCCAGAGCTTGTGACCCCCAAGACTCCCAAGGGTCCACACACATGCAGTGGAGTGAGCTCTCTGAGTTCACGGGTGCTGCAGCCGAGGGGCAGGCTGGACTTCGAGCTGCCGTCCTGAAACCCAAATGCAGAGCTACTGACTCTTGGCCCAGAACACGCCTACTCCTGTGGGGTGCCCGGGACTGGGCCTGAGCCAGCCTCCCCCAGGCAGGCTGAGCCTCGGGCCCGTGGGAACTGGGTGCGGGGAGCTGGCTCCCCAGGGCCTGAGTGTGCATGTCCTGCAGTCCAGCCTCAGTGACTTCCTAGGTGGAGTGTTTACACCATGGAATTGGCAGGAAATATGGGCTCAGGGCTTACATTCCCTACACAGGTGGTGGTTTGACATTTCCCACAAACCACCTGCCCTCTGTCTGCCTCTCCTGTGGGAGAGGTAAATCTGATGTGTGAGAGGCCTTAGGTCCCCTGACCCAGGGCCCCTGTCCACCATCCATGGGTCTCTGGTGCCTCCAGCAACCCTGGGTGGGGGCTCTGTGCAGGGAGGTGGCTGGGAGGTGGGAGGTACAGACAGGAGGAGCAGGAGCAGGCCTCGGTCGGCACGACTGTCAATGGTAGCTGCTGGCTAACCAATTTGTCCCTCTAGAGCCTTGGACATGGAACGTACGGTGTACCCAGGACAGGTGAGTGGTGTGGTCCCCTGTGACCATCTCAGCAAGGAGCCCCAGGAGAGGACGGGGCTCTTTGGAGGCTCCCTCTGCTCATCTGGAGCAAAGGCCTTTGTTTTTATGTTTTTGCAACAGGCATAGAGCAGCTAAGCATTACAGCATTCTGGGATCTATTTATTTATCCATCATGCATTTATTAGGCACCCTCAGCGTGCCAGGCACCTGTGCTGGGCTTGGGCTACAGAGATGCCTAAGACAAGGTTCTTTTCTCACGACACACCACAGGACCGCCCTGGAGGTGGGTGAAACTGATCTCCGAGCAGAAGGGAAAGGGTTTGATTTCGGCGAGGTGGAGAATGGAAGGTTGGGAGAGAGACTTTGGGGGAAGTGGCACTTGATCTGGGTCTTGAAGGATACCTAGGAGTTCGCTGGTGGGAGAAGAGGGAACCCTGTTTCCATCAGGAGACAGCAGGGTGCAGCCCTGAGACAAGTGGGAAGAGGAGCAGCTGGACACGCCGTGGTGGGGAGGTGGTGAAGGCAGGTGGATGCCAGGCCCCACAGCTGGCCCTCGTCCTGCAGCGAGAAGCTCTTGGATGGCTTAGAGGAAGGGTGACGAGACAGGATCTTCTTTCCCACTCTCCCTGTGCTTAGGCCCCTGTGGATTTAGACATGTACCAGAGCTCCTACATGGTGCACTTCCAGCCTTATGGGAAGCACAGATACTCCAGGGTCATGCCGGGAGAGGTAGGACAGTGTCACCACCTTGACACCCACTCAGCTCTCCACCCGAGTCACCCTGCTCATCCCCTATGAGTGCAGACCTTACACACTTACCAAAAACAACACCCAGTGCCAGGAAGCCTGGCTCGGAGGCCCTGTGTGTGCGCACGTGTGTGCCTGCATGTGTGTCTGCATGTGTGTGCCTGCATGTGTGTCTGCACCTATGTGTCTGCATGTGTGTGTGCACGTGTGTGTCTGCACGTGTGTGGGCACTGGTTAAAATGCACATCATATAGAAATTATGCACACAGCCAGGCACGGTGGCGCACACCTGTAATTCCAGCATCTCAGGAGGCTGAGGCAGGAGGACTGCAAGTTCAAAGCCAGCCTCAGCAACACAACGAGACCCTGTCTCAAAATAAAAAGTCAAAAATGCTGGGGACATGGCTCAGTAGTCAGGCCCCCCTGGGTTCAGTCCCTCCTACTGCAAAACACAAACAAAAAAGCACCACGTAGGAAAGACTGTAAATTATACATGACACTGACAGAGGGAGCACCGAGTACCCACATCACCACCCAGGGCCCCCCACGCCCGCGCCTCCTGTGTAGCCCCAAGCCCTCCTTCCTGTGGGCCTCCTGTGCAGTGGCTTCTCCCTATGTGTGTCCCTTTGAACAAATGGCCTTTGAATGTTCTCACGTGTTGGCCTGGGCCACTCACACCCTCCCCTGGCCTTCATGACCGAGTGCCCTGGGTGACCTAGCAGGGGACTTCCCCTTTCCTCTGGGCACTTGTCCCACTCAGCCACACCTGGCCACCTGGCCTGTGGTGTTCACCCACCCAGAGGTGGGACGGGGGTCTGGGGGAGGCCGAGCCCCTTCCTCTCTCCAGCAGAGGCACCCATGTGTGTCCCCCCCAGTAGTGGACGGTCACTCCTGTCCCCTACCCTCTGGCTGTCGTGGGCATTGCCAGGCCTTTGACTGCTGCTCAGTGCGTGTGGTCGTGGTTCCAGTCACGACTGCAGATGGGCCGTCTCTTCCCCGGTGAGAGGTCGTGCCCTGTCGCAGGCTGTCCCCTGTTGCAGGCTGTCCCTTGTCGCTACCCAGCGGGCGCCAGGTGGGCTAGTGAACCTGCAGGGCGCTCAGATGCGCCGGGCTGGCAGCCTCTGGGGGCCGCACAGCAGGAGTGGTCTCGGTCGCTGGTTTGTACTGGACATAACTGTCATGTGCACAGTGGTCAGAGTCACTATCATTCCTCTCCCGGGGCCTCTTTCCCCACCCAAAACAAGACCCAGACTGAGGGAGGTGTCGATCCACAGACGGGAACCCAGAGGGAGCAGAATGGCGGGCCACGCAGAGCCAGCAGCTGGGGCAGATGCACACGCAGATGTTCCCACGTCCACGAAACATTCTAGAAAGGCACAGACACCGGGGGCTTCCCTGGGGGAGCAAGCCTGAGTCCCACCTAAGCCCTCTGTCCCCCAGCAGCCCCTCTGCCACTTATACCACCACGCAAACAGAGTTTAGAACTTTTAAAAATAAAGAAAAGCACTTTGTCTGGGGTGCATGGGGAGGCCGGGTGTCCCCCTCAGCCATGGCCTGTGATCTGTCTCCACAGCAGGCCAAGCTCGATGCCCAGCTCCGCTACAAAGAGTTCTATAGGCCTGTGGCCAGCCCCAACCCCAAGCTGGAGGATGGGTTTCCCGCCTTCGAAAGACCCCTCATGACTGCCAGAGACCAGGGACTGCCTGGCTTCTTCCCTGCACAGGACTCTGGGGCCAGCGCGGAGTCGGAGTCGGGGTCGAGGTGCGTGCTGTCCAGCATCTGCCCCTGGGCGTACCCGGCTTCCCCCAACCTGTGCCTGGCCCAGGGCGACCCCAATAAGCTTCCCCAGATCACCCACTTCCCGTGCCTCCTGGAACCCTGGCACCAACCTGCTGCAGTGGAGGGCAAAGGCTACCTTCTGCTGCCTGGCTGTCCCTGTCCTCGTCACCAAATGCTCAAGGTCCCCATCTTGTATCGGTGGGGGCCTCTCCTGCCATTTTACCAGTAGGAGTGGCAAGGACACCTGCCAAGGGCTGTTCCCAGGGCACGTGGGAACCCTGCACCCACTGCTTTGCCTTCGGGTACCCAGAGGGATATTGAAAATAAAAGGGACAGATTCCAACTAGACTGACAGTCCATGCATTCCTCCTGCTGCCCCTGCCCCAGGGCACAGCCTCCTCCCTGCAGAGGGAGGAGGGCCAGGGTGCGTGGAGAACTGAAATTGGCCACGTTTTGTTGTGGTTACGAGTCCTGCTCCACAGCTCCCTCCTGCTGTAGGTGCCTCCTCCCACCAGGTGGGGACCTGGTCCCCAGGCTCGTGTTACTGGCACGTGGTAGTAGGGCCTTTGGGGAGACACAGGATTTGATGAGGTCATGGGGCTATGATGGCATCCGTGGCCTTACAAGAGGATGAGACCTGAGCATGCACACTTGCTGTCTCACCACCTCGCCAGAAGCCAGGCACCATATTCATGGACTTCCCCGCCTCCAGAACTTCTCTTATTTATAAGTTATCAGGCCTCTGGTATTTTCTTGTGGCAATAGAGAATAAGACTACGACATGAAGTGGGAGAAGGTGTGTTTCCCACAGTCACCCAGATATTGGGTGTGATTGTGAAACTGAGACGCTGTTGGAGAACTTTCCCCTCAACACTCCTGTGTTGTTTTCCCACCCTGTCCACCCTCGTAGTAATCCATGGAAACAGTTGAGAGGACACTGTTCATACTGTCCTTCTTGCTTGGTGGACTGTATGTAAAAACATATGTTCTGGGAAATAACTTGTTAGGCAAGTATATCACTGCAAACATCGTGGAGCGTATGTGTGCAAACTGGAGGTGTGTTGTGCTGAAGCTGTGACATCACTCGGCAATACGATCTTCTGGGAGTACCATGTGGGAGGCCATTGTTGATGGAAACCTCACCATGCAGCACACCACACATGCATGAGTCAGCTTGGGAACCGCCAAGTCGCTGTAACACAGAGCCCAAGTACACTGGCTTGACCCACATGCTCGATTCCCTTCTGAGCGCTGGGCTCTGGCCTCCAGGGCTGCATGTTCCTAAGGATGGCCTGCAACTTTGTCCACTGACTTCTATTTTCTACTGACTGACGCAGTCTTTGGGGAGAAAGCAGGATTGTGGGGACTCCACACTGGGTTTGAGTGGTGTCTGTCTGCCCCGTGCCTGCCTCGTGCCAGCTCTGGCCTGGTCCAGTAACTATCTCATGAGTAGATGTGGGAGGAGCCTGCCGTGGGCTGCACACCCTCTGAGTTCTCAGAACCACACTGTGCTCCTTGCCTGGGTTGCCGCTGAGGCAGAGAAGGGCCAGGAATTCTTCTAGGACGCCCAGAGTCATCCTGACACTGCTTGATTCCTCAGGCGAGCTTGAGCCTCAGACCCCAGGTCCCCCTGCTGCCATCTCAGCCAGGCTTGTTTCTCTCATGAAATCTCCCTGTGACCCTCCGTCTACTCGTGGGTGAAGCAAGGGTAACTAGGACTGGGGATGCTGCTTATGGGCACAGGGCTCGCCAGGCATGCACTGGGCGGGGATGCACACCAACACCAAAACCAAAACCGAACACAAAACACTGGAGTGAAGACAGTTCCACCCGCCCCCAGGTACCAACAGCAATGGGCAGGAACACACTCGGGAGCGGCCATGGTTAGTGACGCCTCCCTCTCCCCCACTGGCTCTCGCTTCCTGCACTTGATGGCAGACCCTCCTGCTCAGCTGCCCGCCCACTGTGGCTGGCAGGCCGCAGGAGGGGCTGGGGCTGGAAGGTGAGCTGACCCCTCCTGCTAGCCCATGCGCTCAGAGTTGACAGACCAGCCCCGGAGGGCATCGGCACCTCCTTTGTCTCTGGGACCTGGGAATTCTCATACCCACTTCAGAGGGGACACTCACCATGGGGTTGGGTGGGATTCACACTCTAGGTTTCTCTTGCAGGGCATCCTCTGGTAGGTTCAGCGGCCCCTGTAGCCGGTGGGTCTCAGGGTACCCTGGTGAAAGGCTGACCCCTTAGCTCCACTGGCCACTGGAGGTGGAGACAGGGAGAGGGAGCCACCCTGGGAACCCACAGTTATCCAGGTCAGTGGAGGCGGAGCTCCTGGGAGGCAATGGTCAGTCCCACTGGAGATGAGCTTCCTACCAGGCGGGCTGGGTGCAAGGGCCGACTGGGTTCAAGCCCGAAGGAAGGAAACATCTCAACGCCGCCGTTCTTAATAAATAGTGGCCAGAATGTGTCCCCTACCCCCGAACATCAAAACAGAGATACGTTCCTCAAATTCAAGGTGCCTGGACAGTAGTCCAACCCCTGGAGACAGGTAGAAACGGGGCGAGGCCGGAAGGAGACTTAGTGTTCAGAGGGAACAGGTGTGTAAGCAGGGAGGCAGGGAGGTGGAGTGGGGGGGGACAGAGACAAGAGAGATTGGGAGAGGGAGGTGGAGACACAGAGAGAGAGAGATGGGGGTGGAGACAGGGAGGGAGAGACAAGGGGGTGGAGAGACAGAGAGGGAGAGACAGGGAGGAAGAGAGGGAGGGAGGGAGAGAGAGAGAGGGAAGGAAAGAGACAGGGAGATGGAGAGACGGGGTGAGAGACAGAGAGGGAGAGACAGGGAGGGAGAGACAGAGAGGGAGAGACAGGGAAGGCGGGAAAGGGAGGGAGGGAGAGAAAGGGAGAGATGGGGGTGGAGAGACAGGGAGGCAGAGATTGGGAGGTGGAGATAGGGAGGGAGAGACAGGGGGGTGGAGAGACAGGGGGGTGTAGAGACAGGGAGAGATCTGGAGAGGGATAGACTGGGAGGGGGAGAGACAGGGAGGGGAAGACAGGGAGGTGGAGACTGGGGAGGTGGAGAGACAGGGAGAGGGAGAGAGGGAGGTGGAGACAGGGAGAGAGAGACAGGGAGGGAGAGAGAGGGAGGTGGAAGCAGAAGATGGAGAGACAGAGAGGGAGAGACAGGGAGAGGGAGACAGGGGGTGGAGAGACAGGGAGAGGGAGAGACAGGGAGAGGGAGAGGGAGAGACAGGGAGAGGGAGACAGGGAGGGAGAGAGGGTAAGAGGGAGGTGGAGAGATGGGCGGTTGTGCAAAGTGTGAATGTGCTTAATATCACTGAAGGGCACATGTAAAATGACAAATTTTATGTTCTATGTATATTTTAGCGCATATATATATATATATATATATATATATATATATATACAAACAAATAAAAGTTTTTTAATCTGAATAAAATCCAGAAACCACAAATTAAAAATTAAATATTTTGCCTACTTAGTTATCAAAACTTCTACATAGAAAAAAATACCTAAATAAAATCATAAAGCAAAAACTAGGAAGATATTTGCTACATTAATGCCAGAAACATCTGATTCCCTTCACACCAAGAGAAAGACTGTTGGTCATGATGGTGCACACCTGTGATCAGCTACCTGGGAGGCTGAGGCAGGAGATTGCAAGTTGAAGACCAGCCTCAGCCACCTAGTGAGACCCTGTCTCAAAATAAATAAAAATATACACATTGAAGGGCTGTTGGCATTCCTCACACCTCTGAGCCCGGTTCTGGGGAGGAGCTGGGGGCTGCTCAGTGGTGGGGCACTGGCCTAGCACACAAGGCCTGGCTTCCATCTCCAGTACCACAAAGAGAAAAAAAGGCCACCCTGCAGGAGCGTAAGTGACTATTTAACTCAACCATCTGCTCATTTGGCAAATATTTATCTCATGTTTATTTGACAGCAAATTCTAAGTGGCGGCCACCATGGCAACTTTAAAAATGGGAAAACAAGGAGATTCCATTCCATTTGGGGACAATGGCCATAAACGGCAGGAAAGCATGGCATGTTGGAAGGTCACAGTGAGCCTAAAGCCAGCAAGAGCAGGAGCTGTGGTAGAGGCCGGGACCCACCAGGCAGGTGTTGATGAGCAGGGGCCTCTGAGCAGAGTTGAGGAAGGGGAGGGACCTTCTCCAGGGACCAATGGCCAGGAGAGCAAAACCCCAGAGGGCCTGAGTGGGCGCAGGAGCAGAGGGCCCAGGCCCCTCGGGGCTTTCCAGGGACAGGTGAGCCACGGCAAAGCCTTTGACTCTGGGTAGATGGAGCCGGTGGAAGGCGGTGAGCAGAGGAGAGGCATGACCGGCTTCTGGTTTAGAAGGATCCATTGTCCACTGGGTGGAGAAAAGACCAGGGCAAAGGCAGCAGCAGGGCAGGGGACCAGCCAGTCTAGGCTCAGGTGGCCACGGCGTGGCCAGAGTGGGGAGAAAACAGACCTGAGGCCCGGAGTCGTCCCCCCCCCTTGTGAACTTCTGCTTCCTTTGGTTTCAGTTACATGCAGCTGTGGTCATGGGAAATTCCAGACATGAGCACATCACAGACTTTAGATCTCATGCTTTCTGAGTAGTGTCAGGAAATCTCTGTCCTGGGAGGAATGTGAGTCGTCTTTCATCACCTCTGAATTGCCAGCACCACTGTCTTTGCTCTTTAGAGTCCACGTTAAGTAATGTAGGAGTCACCTGAATACAAGCACCAGGACACCTGACCGTCTATCTGATAACTAGACAGCCACTTAGGTGACTGTCAGGGAGGCAGCATATACAGCATGGATACACTGACAGGTGCAATGGAGTCAGACTGGGCAAAGAAGTGGGAACATAAATGGAAACACGTGGCTTTCAGATATATAGAAAGGACAACTTCAAAATCCAGTAAGTGTCACAATGAAGAGAAGTCACTTTACACTGTCAGATTAGAAGAGATTTAAAAGTCAGCAAAATAGTGCTGGGAAAGGCAGAGAAGCCAGCTCGCACCCACCATGGCCAGGACTTTAAATTCATACTGCCTTTCTGGATGGTGAATGCACTTACTCTCAGCCAGGTGTTCTCCTCCAAATCTGCTTGGGAGAAGACGCACTTAACCCTGAATGCACATGTTCAGTGTTGTTATTTGAATTAGCCAAGGGCTGGCTGCAGCCCAGATGTCCATGTGCTGGCCTCAGGGTTCAGCCGTGAGCAGAACACAGGCAGCCATGTGTGCAGATGTGGACTTACTGCGTGAACTAGAAGCAAGGACGCACGGCACAGAGCTGCCTGTATTGTTAGGAACGGGTACACCTACCCCCCACTCCCCGTCTGAAAGCCCATACAGGACTGGCTGGGAAGGAGGGCGGGTTGAGGAGGGAGAGGCTCCTTTCGCACTGATTGACATTTTAACCGTGTTCATGGACTGTCCTAAGAATTAAGTCTAAAACACCAGTTCACACGGGGGTCATATCTGGCAGGGCCAGAGGGGACTTTGGGGTTCTCTAACCCAGTGGCACCCACTCCCCTCACCCCATCACTTGGTGGCATGTGAAGACACAGATTCCTGGTCCCAAAACTGTCATGCAGAGCCAGCATCTGGTGGTCCCCCTGAGGACCTGGATTCCTTAGGCCACCCCCTGCCCAGTCAGGGGAAGGCAGCGCTCCTCATGACGTAATGTACTCTGGAGAAAGGGGGCCCTCCTCTGTGAGAGCAGAGCCACCAAGGTGGCCTCGTTAGAGGTAACTATGCTCTCAACAACCCTGAGAAGGCAGGTACTAGTGTTCTTCCCTTTTTAAGATGAGAAGACTGAGGCACAGAATCACCCTCCTACAGCTAGTGAAGGAAGAGCAGGATGGGAACCCCAGGTTCGTATCTCTGGGGATCACAAGCAACTGGCTGGGGAGGCACCCGGTAACAGCATGCCATCAAGCATGTACACTGCCTTGGGCTCAATCCCCAACGCCACAGAGAAACCCTACCAGGGGGTGGGGGGGAGATGCAGACACACAGGATAGGAGAGGTCTGTTGTCCCCTCTGGGGATGGTGCTCAGGGCAGACCTCTCTGAGAGGCAGTTAATCTGGGTAGGTGTTCCCCAGCGCAAAGTCATCCAATGCAGACTTGGACCGAGGTCCCCTGTGGTTAGCTATGGGAGCTGAGACGGGGCACTGACTCGTGGAGGCAGGAAGTACCTGACCGTGGTAGAGCGGCCAGTCATCCAGGAGCATGACTTCCAGGTGTGGAGCGCATCGCGGCTTCCGTTCCATGACAGTTCTGTCCTTGAGGGAATGCTTTCTTGGACTGGGCCCCACTGGATTCTCCCCACTAAAGCCAGCAAGGGGTGGGAACTGTGATACAGGTGTGGGGTGAAAGGTTTTTATGCAATTTTTCTTGTGCATTAACAGAACCCGTGTGGGTGGCATGACCTGTGGCACGGAAGTCATCTGGGAGCCTTAACAAACCCATGGGCCGGGGGTGCAGCCGAGCGACAGAATGTGCTTCACATGCACAAGGCCGTGGCTCTTTTGTTTTGTACCAGGTATTGAACGAACCCAGGGGCACTGAACCACTGAGCCACATCCCCAGCCATTTTTTTGTATTTTACTTAAAGACGGGATCTGGCTAAATTGCTGAGGGCCTTGCTAAGTTGCTGAGGCTGGCTTTGAATTTGTGATCCTCCTACCTCAGCTTCCCGAGCCATTGGAATTACAGGCGTGTGCCACTGTGCCCAGCTAAGGCTGTGGGTTTGATGTCCAACACAAAATAATAAGTAATGAAGAAACTGATACCTGGGCTGTGCGGCCACAGGCTGAGATGTGTAGGCTGAAGTGAGGCTTGGAGATGGGCTCAGCACCGTGTGTGGTGCTGGGGACTGACCACAGGCCCTCACATGCGCTAGGCAAGCACCCTGCCACTGAGCCTCTGAGTCTGATGCCTTAAAGGTCTCAGTATCCTGGTCAGACACAGTGGTGCATGCCTGCAATCCCAGCGGCTGGGGAGGCTGAGCAGGAGGATCACAAGTTCAAAGCCAGCCTCAACAATGGTGAGGTGCTAAGCAACTTAGTGAGACCCTGTCTCCAAATAAAATACAAAATAGGGCTGGGGATGTGGCTCAGTGGTCGAGGGCCCCTGAGTTCAATCCCCAGTACCAAAAAAAAAAAAAAGATCTAAGCATTCTAATGCACCGTCAGGACTGAGAAGTGGTACATTAGAGTCACCTAGAAAACATCTTTAAAACGTCAGTTCTAAACTGGGAGCAATGGCACAGGCCTGTCATCCCAGCAATGCAGCAGGATGGCAAGTCCAAGACCAGCCTGGGCAACACTCAGTCAGACCTTGTCTCAAAATAAAAAGAAAAAAAAAATGGGGGGTGGGGATCTGGGATGTAGCTCAGTGGCAGAGGGCCCTGGTTCACTGCCCAGCTCCTCCTCCACCACCAAAAAGTAAGTCTGTTCTAGGACGATCCCCCTTAGAGCTTTTGGTTTCGATGTCTTAGAAGAGGCCCTGGAAGGCATGTGTATGCCTGGAGGTGCCATCTCAGGCGAAGGGAAACCCACTTGGAAGAGGGGACGGGTCCTGAAGATGCAGTGTGGTCCCTGGAGCCCAGGGCGAGCATGTGGCTGGGCAGCCCCTTCACTTCCAGGTTCCTGTTTCCCAGCACCCAGGATGGGTGATGGAAACAAAGAAACCCACCAGCCCTTGGACGGGCCCTTTCCACTATGGACAACACTGGCCGCACCTGCAGGTTAAACGGTGGATCTCAAATGCAGAATTGCTGTGTCGAGGGAATTTTTCCAATTTCGACAGACACTGTTGAGAAAACCTCATAAAAATGCATTTCAGTTTGCGGTTCCAAGGAACGGAGGAGGGAATTCCTCCTCATACCTCCACTCGCACAGGCAAATCTTTAAAATTTTTTGCCGCTTTAAAAGTGGAAAAAATGGGACCCTACTGGTGCCTTCCTTGTACTTCCCGAAGAGTAACCTGGGCGGAGTTCATTTTATTCTTAAAAAAATTAAAAACTATTAACAATTCAGCGGAGATGTGCCTGATTATACCCACGTGGGTCATTCCTCGGGCTAGGCACGCGTCCCTGTCCTGCGATGCCGAGGGATCCCACGAGCCCCCATGGACACACTCCTGGGTCAGGGGTGCGCCAGGTCCCGAGACGCCCGCCTCCGCGCAGGTGCGCATTGACCGCCCGTGGCTCCCGCCCACACCGTTGCGGTAGCGCCTAAGGGAAGCTGTCTAAGGGAAGCTGTCGCCTGCAGCGGTCCTGGTCCAAGGCCCTGCGGGGGACCGAGGGCACCTGTTGTCCCTGCACGGCTTTGCCCCCGCCCCAGCGCGGAGGATGGGGGACATGGAGTTTTCTCTCTCCAGTCCCCGCGGACCTCGCAGTTGGCTCGGGGGTTTCCTTCCTTCACTCCCCGAGGGGCCAACGGAGCAGCCCCGGGTTCTCAGCTTTGTGACCATATAGCACACGCTAGCCTATCTCCTTGGTGGTCATGTCACCAAGTCCTCGGCATGACCTTCCACGGAATGCACCCAGGTCAGAGTGCAGGGAATCTCTCCTTATTGAATTCGCACGATTCCCCATATTCTGTGCTCCGGGTGAAACGTTTCATTGTTTAATCTCCACACCACGCGCCATGCGAGGCGAGCGGAGGAGGCAGTCCAGAGCCAAAGTAAAATCAAGGTACCCTCAAGCTGCAGTCCAAAGCCCAAAGTTACCTTGTCACCTGCCACTCCTCTGAAACACCCTCCAGACTGCGGAAGGCAGAGAAGTGGCACTGTCTGCAAGAAGGTGGTGGAAGGCTGAGTGGGTAGTTGAACTTCCTGTTGGCTTACTGTAGTTACTTTAATCAGTGCAAGCTGCTCCCTCACAGGTAAAACAGTGAGAAGGACCTGCTTCACCAGGTTGTGGTAGAAGAAAGGAGACCATGTCAAGTTCTTTTGTTGGCAGAGGACAAACCCGAGAATATGAGAGCCACTGGGATACTGCACATGCTGCTTACTGGCACCTCTTTCCCTAATGTTTGAAAACAATATGGGGCTGGGATGTGGCTCAGTGTAAAGCTCAGCGTGCTCACACGCTACAGGCCCTGCGCTCAATCCCCAGCAGCACCGCCAGCAAAACTGCAACATTATTTTGTCACTTCACTGGACTAAACCCATCAGGGTCACTGCAAGTAAGTTGGGGAATAAATAAAGACACAGACACAAGAAGTATCTTTTCTTTGGATTCAGTGACTGCTCCTCAGCTGCAGCTCCCACAAGGGGGACAAGGCAGGCAAGAACACTTGAGGAGCACCTGCTGAACCCTTTTACTGGGGAGAAGCCATTCAGGTTTCAGGGGGTTGAGCCTGGCTTCCTGATGTCTGTGTCAGTAGATTGACTGACAGCTAGAAAGGCCACACCCATCTCATGTGCCCTGTGGGGATCATGGCAGAAGAGGGAAAAGATCCTTATGTCGATGGCCCAAACAGAGAGGCAATGTGAGTTCAGTCCACCCTGTGCGCTCAGTGCTCATAGTTCACACACAGCCCATGACTGGCTGGCCACATCTCCACACTCTCATGGCTCAAAGCTAAGGGACACTTGGTTCCTATGTGGCAGCTCCCAACATTATTTAGTCCCCAGCACCTCCAAAAATTATTAATTACACCCTTGGAAAGAAGTCAAACCCCACTGAGGTGCACATTAAAGTTAACATCTCCTCCCAGCTTCCCCAAGGTGACCAGTGTAGCCTTTGGGTGTGGGTCCCTTAAAAACTTCATGCCCATTGACACAGGCAGCAGAGCTATCTGGCTTGGCCACAGTCCGACTATTCACATCTCTAAATTTGAATGTGCCACTTATCAACCTTGGTGTGACTAAGCCGTTTAGTGGTTCCACTTCTGCTGCCCACTCCTTTGCTTTCGCAGGTGCTTCACATCCAGAGAATGGCCGGGAGGCCTCTCCACTGGAACACTTAGTTTATCCAGCTGCTCTGAGGTCGTCAGAAGAGCCCTTGGGTGTGGATGCAGGTGGTGCTGGGATTGGCAAACCCTCTACCATGCAGCGCGCCCAGCCCTCAGAAGACCCTCCTGGAGAGGGGACACCTTCTCCTTCATTACTTCTGATGTCAAGCTCTCCCCCCGCCCCCAGGTGGAGCTGTGACCTTGCTGGGCAGTGAGCATACTCCCCAGCTCCTCCTGGGTGGCACCCTAATTCTGGGCTGGGAAGCTCTGCACATCCCCTGGTAAGTTCTACCACATTCCCCGGGGAGCACAAGATAGGCACTGGGCCAGGGCGACTGTCACCTGTCATGAGGATGTTCTCTGGGCTATCATCATTCAGGAAGTTGATGGGTTCTTCCTGACAGGAAGCCACCACCACAGCACCCCCATTAAGTCCCTCCAAACTCCACACCAAAAGCCACCAAAGAGTGCCCCTCTGGGTGGTGGTGGGTGCACATGGAGCTGTCTCTGGCTCATGCTGTGTGAAGGCCTGGCCTTCCACCTGGCCCCTGGCTCAGCTCCTCCCTCTGGGCAGCCCTCCTGCTCACTTGCCACAGTGACTTTAAAATGTGTCACCGTGTCCTTCCTCAGCTCAGGAGCTTTCTTTGGCTTTCCATTAAGACCCCAACTTTTACCACCGAATCCTGGGAAACCCACCATCCTCAAAAGGGGCACTAGCTAGCCTTCTGCCCCTAGCCACCCCCTCCTGGGTTCCACAGAAGTTCTGGAAGGGAAGCTCAGTAGCTATCTTGTCCACCTACATTGGGCCAATTGAGGTCCTGGCCTTCCTGCTTCCATTGGTCTACTGCCCACCCCACCGACCAGAGTTCTCCTACTCCCCGGAGCCACTGCCCAGGCACTTCTCTACTTCCCCCAACGTTTCTGAGTCTCCCAGAGGGGGAAGGAGGCACCAGCAGGGGGGCTGGCTACTCCCACGCCCCAAAGAGGAGGTGCCTAGTAAGAGACTGGACGTTGAGGTCCTTGGAAGTGGTCGCTAGGTTAACTTCCTGTCTTCTGCTTTAAGTCATCGTCCCTGTGAGGAATTTAAAAACAGTTTATGGCAAAAGTGCCAGGAAACTTTGTATGGTCGAGTCTTGCGTACACAGCTGGCACGCGGCTAGCTCAGGTCAGTCGCTGTAGGCGTGCTGGACGCAGGGGGTCAGGGCGCTGAGCCCACTGTCTGCTTGCTTCTTGGAGGAAAGGTAGGCGTGAGCCACCTGGTGGCAGGCCCGGCAGTTGCGGCGGTAGACTCGCCGGGGAGTCCTCCTTAAGGGATCGCAGATGCTCCCGGGTGGCCTAGAGTCGCAGCTTGGAGCCCCCTCCGGGGAGAAGTGCTGGGGCCGGTGGTTCTGTCCACTCCCTCAGGGAAAATGGCCCCAAACTGCGCTTGTTGGATGCCTTCCCAGGAAGCCACCGAGCCATCGGCAGTTCACCGGGGTCTCTGGGGCCTGGCCAGGCAGTGCAGGATGCGGTCCGCGGGGCAGGTGAGCGCCCCCGCGCACGGAGTCAGGCGGTGCCCACTGGGTCTGGGCCGGGTCTCCTTCCTGGAGAAGGTGTCTGGGATCTGAGGCTTTTATCTGCGTTTGGCGTTGGGATTCTTCTTCCTTCCGCAGAGGATTGATCCCAGGCTGCGCTACCACTGCGCTGCGCCCCAGGCCGCTTTATTTTTTGAGACGGGGTCTCACTAGTAGCCCAGGCTGGCCTTTACCTAGTGACCCTCCTGCCTCAGCCTCCCAAGTAGCTGGGATTACAAGCTATACCACTGTATCCAGCACGACATTCTTTTAAAAAACTTAATTACACAATGTTTTCTAGATTTTTTTTGTTTAGCTCTTTATTTTTTCATTTTCTGATTAATGAAATTAGTGCATACACAAGCAGTTTCTGTGTAGATCACGTCCATCCACCTTTTTATCTTGCCCTCTCCCCTTCCCAGTCCCTCATAATCACACTGTTCAATTTCCAGGTTGGCCTTTCTCCTTTCCCCTCTCCTTTCCTTTCCTTTCTTCCTTTCATGTTTTCACATGTGAAACTGAATGTACAGTACTTGTTTTTCTGTGTCTGGCTTATTATACATAATGACCTCCAGATCCATCTTTTTTCTTACAGCTAACAGGATTTCATTCTTCTTTAAGGCTGCATAATATTCCATTGTGTGTACCATATTTGCTATATCCATCATCTATGGACAGGTACCTGGGCTGATTTCATATCTTAGTTATTGCGAATCGTGCAACAACCATAGCCACGTAGGTATCTCTTGTATTTCCTTCAGATAAATACCTGGGAGTGGTACAGTTGGATCATATGTTAGTTCTGTCTTGTTTTATGAGAAACCTCCATATTACCTTCCACAGAGGCTGCCCTGACATTCCCACCAGTTAATGTGAGTGTCTCTCTCCGCATCCTGGGCAGCACTGGCTTGTTTTTGTAATGTAATGGCCACTCTGAGGTGAGGTGGTATCACCTTGTAGTTTAGTATTATTTATACATATGTAAATAGATATATAATTTTCTTCTCATTACTAGAGGTGGAACCCAGGGCCTCTAGAATACTAGGCAATCATTGTTTTGATTTGCTTTTCTCTGATGGCTAATGATATTGAGCATTTTTCCATATACTTATTGGACATTTGTATTTTCTTCTTTTAAGAAATGTCTGTTTAGATTATTTGCCCACTTTCCTTTTTTTTAAAAAAAATTTTTTAGTTGTCAACAGACCTTTGGTTTTTTTAAATTTATATGTGGTGCTGAGAATTGAACCGAGGACCTCACACATGCCAGGCAAGTGCTCTACCACAGAGCCCCAGACCCAGCTGCTTATTTGCCCATTTTAAAAACTGGACTACTTGTTCTTAAATTTTCGAAGTTCTTTACATATTCTGGATGGGAACCCTCATCAGGTGATTGGCAGCCACCTTCCGTGCTGAAGGCTCTCTCTTCACTGTGTCAATCGTTTCTTTTGTGTGCAGAAGCTTTACGGTTTGCTGTGGTCCCGTTCGTTTTTCAATTCTTGCTTTATTTCCTGTGCTGTTGGAGCCCTACCCAGGCAGCCGTGGCCTGTGCTTGCTGTCTTGGAGTGTCCCCGTGTTCCCCTAGTAGTTTTCAGAGTTCCAGGTCTTGCACTACGGTTTCTGTTCTGTTTTGGCTGACTCTTGGACAGGGCGAGAGACAATGGTTGGGTTTGTTTTGCAGGTGGACACCCAGTGTTCCCCACACCATCTTTAAAAGGTCACGTGTAGGTTTTTGGCACACTTGTTGAGACTTCATTGGTAAAGCTTTGTGGGTTTATTGCTGTCTTCTCTATTCTGTTCCATCACTTATGTGTTTGGGGTTTTTATTTTGTGGGGGGCAGTTTCTTTTCTTTTCGGTACCAGCATTGAGCCCAGAGGCACTCTACCACTGAGCCACATCCCCAACCCTTTTTTGTATTTTATTTAGAGACAGGGTCTCACTGAATTGCTTAGAGTCTTACTAAGTTGCTGAGGCTGGCCTTGAACTCAGTCCTCCTGCCTCAGCCTCCTAAGGCAGGTGTGTGCACCCCTGTGCCTGGCTTTTTTTCTTTTTGAGCTATGATCAGGTTGGGCTCCGACTTGCAATTGTCCTACCTTAGCCTCCATAGTCGCTGGGATTGTGTGTACGTGTGCGACACCACGCCTGGCCTGTGTCTGCGTATATCCATGCCATGCCGACTCTGTGATGTGGCTTCACTATCAGGACATGGGGTACTGTAGTATCTCCAGCTTTGTTCTCTCCGCTCACTGTGGCCATTCTGCGTCTTTTATTCTTCCATATGAACTTCAGGGTCCTTTCTCCAGTTCTTTGAAGAATGTCTTTAGTATTTTGATGGGGATTGCATTGAATCTCCAAATTGCTTAAGACAGTGGACTTTTTAACTCTGAATTCTTCCAGTCCGTGAACACGGAGGGCTTCGATTTCTCTCCAGTTTTGTAGTTTTCACTGTAGAGAGCTTTCACTTCCTCAGTTTATTCCCAGGTATTTTGTTTTATCTGTGGCTATTGTAAGTGGGATTGCTTTCTTGCTTCGTTCTCAGCAAGTTCATTGTTGGTATGTGGAAGAGCTACTGGGTTCTGCATGTTGATTTTGGATCCTGCTGCTTTATTGAATTTGTTTATCAGTTCCAAGAGTCTTTTGGTGGAATCTTTAGGGTTTTCCAGGTATCAGGTCGAATCATCTGCAAACAGGGATAATTTGACTCCCTCCTTTCCTGTGTGTCTGTCCTTCATCTCTTTCTTTGCCTAACTGATCTGCCTAGGATTTCCAGTACTATACTAAGAGCAACAAGAGGGGACCGCTTGCCTTGTTCTCGATCCTGGAGGCAATGAATTCAGTTTTCCCCACCCTGTGATGTTGGCTATGGGTCACCCTTACTATGTTGAAGAATGAAACTAAAAATCTACAGCAACTTTAGAATTTACGCAAACATAGGGAAAGTGAACAGCACACAACAGCAAGTCATTGAGCAAACCAGAAGGGAAATTTAAAAACTCTTTGAAACAAATGAAAATGGAAACAGGACATGCCTGAGCCCAGGAGCCACAGCCCACCGAGCACCTGTGGAGATGGCGGCCCAGCTCCAGCCCCAGCCTCTGGATCCCCACGCACAGCAACGTGTGCCCATATCAAAACAGTAAGTTCCAAATAACACAAGCTGAGGGTGACTTTCAAGGTCTCACAAAAGCAAAAGTAAACCAAACCCGGAACTAGTAGGAGGAAAGAGCAGAGCAAAAGCCAATGAAAGAGAGGCTAAAAGGACAATGTGAAGAGTCCATAAATCAGAGAATTGCTTCTGTGAAAAAGTGCTGAGAACTGAGAAACCTTTAGCTAGACTAACGGAAAAGAGAGACAGAAGAACATCGTAAATAAAATTGGAGATGAATCAGGGAACATCCCCACTGATACCACAGAAATTCAAAGAGCACCATTAAGGGTTATTTTGAAAACCTTTATGTTAACAAATTGGACAATCTAGAAGAAATAGGCAAATTCTGGACATATGACATGCCAAAACTGAACTAAGAGCATATTAAAAAAAATCCCAAAGAGCCCAATAACAAGCAGGTAGTTGGACCACTAGTGAAGTCCACCAGAGATGAGCCCAGGACCCTGGGCTGCCGCTGCTGACCACCAGACCCTGGAAGAACACCACGCTCCTCACTGCTCCCAGAGCCGAAGGGCAGACACCTCCAAATCCCTGGGGCCTCACTGCCCCATTGCCAACACCAGATAGGGACACAGCAAAACAGAGACTCCAGACTGAGATCCCCGATGAACAGAAGCAAACTCAGCAAAACACCAGCAGCTGAACTCAATAGAACCTCAAAAAGATCGGACACCACGGTCACGTTAGTCCACATCCCCGAGATACAGTGACGATTCCACAGACGCAAATCAATAACCGTACTACATCACATCAACAGAATGAAGGATAAAGGCATTGGATAAAATGCAATATTCCTTCAGGATAAAAAGCCCTGCACAACCTGCAGATCCCAGTGGCTCAGGAGGCTGGGGAGGGAGTTCACAGCCAGCTGGGCAACTGAGCGAAGCCCTGTCTCAAGAAACTGAAGGGCTGGGGACACGGCTTAGTGGAGCAGCATTCCTGGGTTCAATTCCTAGTACCAAACCACCCATGAACAAGTTAGGTACAGAAGGTCGCTCCCTCCAGAGCAGGGTCCTCTCCACATGTCCAGGCACAGGTGGGCACTGCAGATGCTGCTTGGTCATGAACCCTGTGAACTGGGTGAGGACCTGCCACGTCTTTGGAAAATCGGGTGAAAGATGCCTTCCTTGATGGCAGGGCTGTGTACACCTACGGCCCCAACCTGCACATTAGGAAATCCGTCCCTGTGGCCTGACTCCCCAAATAAGAGCCAACTGTAAGTTATTTAAAAATTTTTTATTAAATCATTTAGACTTGAAAGAAGTCACAATAGTTAACACACGTATGTGCGCTCTGTACACCACCAACCCAAATGGATTGATTTCAGAATTTTTATAAATAAAAAATAGACATTTACAGGGAAAATAAAAACATGTTAACAAGCAAGATGATTAAACTTATCTAAAATCAGTCCGGGGAAATGAACCTAAAGATTACATATGCGACATGATCAGGCTTAGTGCGTAGTGGAAGGAGGACCTGGAATATATGATTCGTTTCTTACAGAGCTTTTCTCCTCCCCGAGCCAATTGACCAGCTTACAGAAAAAGCTTCATTTTCCCTTTCATGGAGGTAAAAATACAAAGACCTCTTAGACCTTCTCTAGAGCCATTTAAGGACACAGCTACAAACAGGACCACAAAGTCACAGACATACACTGCTATGCAGTTTGTGCTACTCGACTCCAAAAGTGTGGAACCCGCATTTACCCACAGGGACAGCAGTGGGGTCAGCTTTTTAGCAATCAGTCTCAAAATCACCCTATCCCTAGAAAGCATATTTCTAGAGCAATATAGTTACCACAAAGTGGGGAGGTTTTCTTCTTCTGTATTATAAAAATATTCCCATCTCAAAGCTCTCTGTCTCTGAGGGACTGCTTCCTCCTGGGATGGAGGACAGGCCTGGGAGGCTCCACTGGCCAGTTTCAGGAGGCCAGTGGGGAACAGGGAGCAGTGCCTGCAGACAGCCCCTCCTCAGGTACCGCCAACAGGGGGTAGGCTCGGCGTAAGTCCAGTCTGACTTGGAAAGAGCAGTCCAGAATAAAATGGAGTGAAGCACAAGTTGAGTCCGCCATCGCCATGGTGGAAGGGGTGGCCGGGGCTAACTGCTGGGCTGCCGCGGGGACTTGGGTCCCGAGGAGCTCAGGGAGCGTGACCGCTGTCTGAGCACAGTCTTCCCTGGAAACTCCAAGTCCTCAAACACAGGGTCTTCAATGATGTCCGTGGCCTCGGGCCGTTCCACGGGGGTCGGAGAAAGCATGTCCCCAACCATCGCGTACTGAAATACAAAACTGCTGTGATACAAGGCCAGGCATGGAAGCTAGACAGCCCCAATGGACAGTCGTGGGGGGAACTGGACCCAGAGCCCGCACCCAGGAAGGTGCTGTGCCCAGCTGCACCCAGCCCACATACAGTGCTTGGCCAGGCGCACATTCCTCCTGTGATGCTGTCCATGTGCGAGATACGCGGCTCCTGACACAACCACTCAGCCCTGCCCCAGGAACCCAGAAGCAACCTAGACAGCAAGTGAACTTTTCAGGGTAATTTTGAGTTTTCTAACATGAAATAAATGCATTTTAAATCATTCTTCAAGACTGACATCATCGAATTTCTAAAATTAATTCATCTTTCAACTGCATGAGAATCTACAATGCCTCAATAAAAATTTCAATTAAAATGCCAAGAGTTAGGACACGTCACTGTCTCTCGAGTTTTTTTAAATTGCTGTCTTTGTTGTTGTACTGGGGACTAAGCCCTGAACCCTGTGCATGCTAGACAAGAGCTCTGTCCTGAGCCACACCCCACCCTACCCTGTTTTGAGACAGCCTCAAACTTGCAATTCTCCAGCCTCAGTTTCCCAGGTAGCTGGGATTCCAGGCGTGTGCCACCCCACCTGGCTTAAATCCTTTAAAATGTACCATAGGCTCTTAGGAACATCCCGAGAATAGATTCATCAACTTTGCAAAATGTAAAATAACAATTTTTATCAAACATTGAATTTTAAGTCAGCGTACCTAAGTGAATTATAAGGTTCACTTTTATCCAGTGCTTTGCCATTGGACTTATGATAATGCTCAGAGATAAAGTTTGATTTTTTCCTATTTGATAACACACACTGTTCAATTTACTTCAACTTATTATTTAAGAAAATTCAAGATTTACCAGTGTACAAATTTTAAAAATGATAGGCCAGCGGGCTAGACATTAGGAAAGGAAGGACACTTCTGAAGGCCATTCTGCAGAATCTGCCCAACAGGTCTGCCCCGGGGCTGTGGCTGTACCCAGGCCCCCAGCACTGCCCAGCAGTCTCTCTCTTAAAGCTAGTTATGAGCTCTCTCACAGATCCACTAAAGCAGAACCAGCAGCCAGTGGAAGGCCTCTGGGGAGGCTGGTGGAGGAGGCTGGGCCCCACTCTTCTCCAGAGATCTGCCTTCCTCCTCCGTGAGGTGAAGAAACTGCCAGCGACTGCTACCAAGGACCCTGCTAAGTTTCTAAATGTGATTAAGAAAATAAGGGATGAGAATCACACATACCTCCCGAGGATATTTCTGAGTGAACAGTGGTGGAAACTTGAGATTTCTTACTTCAGTTAAGGTCTAGAAAGAAAGAGAAGTATTAATTTATCTTAAAAAACCTTCTGATGTGGGTGCTGGGGTAGTGTCTCAGAGGTGGGGCGCTTGCCTAGCATGTGTGAGGCACTGGGTTCAATTCGCAGCACTACATGAATAAATAAAGGCCCATTGAAAACTAAAAAATATTAAAAAAAAAAAAAAAGCCTTCTAGAGCGTGGAACCGTTCGGACAGGGTTTCCGTTTGGCAGTAGGCGGGCCCTGGGCCTGGTGCATGCTGGGAGGTGCTGCCACCCTGATAGTGCTGATTACTTAGTTATTAGATTTTGAAAGCTAAGTATGAAAGCTGATTGAAGCGAAGCTCCCACTGTTGGGCGGGCCCTGAGGGGTGTCAGTGGAGGCTGCTGTCTGGGGTCACATGGATCTATTTCGGCCACCAGCCCAGTTCTGGGTAGGCGCACAGCGTCCATCTCCGACGTCCTGACGCGCCACACCTGTTTCAGTTCCTCTCTGGCACTTACAGGGCCTTCGTTTATGGAGCTGGGCAATGTCGTTATTTTTATTTCCTCTCCCTCCATGTACTGTATGGATGCTTGGACGGTCCTTTTGGGGAGCGGCGGGAGTCCTTCAATTCTAAGTGAGAAGCACATCTCTTCCACCAAGGCCAGAAGCCAACAGGTGCAAAACTGACCATGAGGAAATGGTGACCAGAGCCTGCTTGGGAAATAGGAACCATGGCTAACGGGAAGGGAGGAAGGGAGGTGGGACAGGCTGTCCCAGACCTTCACCACTCTGAAAAGCTGTGCTCGTGGTTTAGTCTAACAAGGAGAAAAAATAGAAAACCAAACACCCGTGTCGTTTGCTGGTTCCTGTAAGTACAGTGTGCAGTTTCCTGTCCTCTGCCAACGTCCACCAAATTCCCTTTCCCTTGGAATCCCTTGGGGGTCCTCTGGCGCGGCACTTCCCACAGATGGACCCAGTGCAAGGTTCTGATGGGCTGTGAAGCACTGAGGCCCCAGTGTGAACAAGCCAGGGAGCAGACAGTGGAAAGTGCTTCCTGGGTCGCCCGCTTGACCTCTCCTGCCCCTACTCCTCTGCTGGCAAGAAGACTAACTTCTTCTGTAACTTCCTGTAAACCTCGTTTTCTCTTTCAACCTTTTTTTGGGGAGGGGGACACTCACCTGGACTCTCTCCATCTGAGTGCTGAATGGGTACAGCAGTTCAAACAGAATCAGGCCCAGAGAGAAGATGTCCACCTTATGGGAGTAGTTGTTCCCATGAATCTGAAATCCCACAAAAGAAATCTCTAATTAGCAGAGGACAGGACTGTCATGGTTTGATTGCAGATTCCCAGCATTTACTCCGCAGTGCAGGGTAGGAATGGGAGGAGGGCTAATCCCCTCCCCTCAGCTCGCCAGGGGCACTCACAACACTCTGCACTACAGAGGGAAGCCCAGGCCCAGGAGATATGCATCAGCAAGGCCAGCAGAACCCTGGAGCCGGCTGCTGGACAGCAGCCCCAGGAGCCGTCCCACTGCCCCAGGTGAAGATTTTCAAAGCAAGTGCTATCTCAAGCCCATCTCCCATTTGCAATCATCTCTGTCCTCACCCATTTTTATGAAAAAATCTCCATTACTCCAAACCATTCATCGACTGTGGTCAGCCCTCATTAGGAGCTTAATTACCCAGAGCCACATTCTTGGCTGCATTTTTTCATGTGCATATTCCTTACTCTTCACAGCTAGGTTGTGAAGACCCAGGGGATGGCTGCTTCTGCATTCCCTGAATTCAGCAGGCTGAGTACAAGGGGCCCTGCATAAGCAGCTCAGAGGACCCATGAATCAACCGGCTGCACCCCTAAAAGAGGCCTCATTCAAATGGAAAGTGACCTCCTTGACTTCAGAGCCCTCGGACATTTCTTTGGGCCTAAGGCTTGGTGTTTAGAAAGGGCCCTGAGAAGGGCAGGAAATGCTCCTGGCCTTGCTCCTAGGGGCGGAGGAGGGTTAGGCTGGAGAGGGCTTCTCAGCTTCCCCTCCACACCCCTCCCGAGCAGCCCACCTGCCTGCGCTCCAAAAGAGCAGTGGACAGTCCCCAGGACACCACCAGTGGCGCCTCCCTCCCCCCTTCCCAGTGACTGTAGTGATGGGAACCCTCCCTGGGCTTGGGAGCCTCACAGAGAATGTGTGGGAAACAGGCCTGCAGGGGACACGGGGGACCCCACACACAGAATCTGGATAATGGGAACAGAATTCCCAAATTCTGGGAAGCAACTGGGCAATGAAAGCTCCTGGCCACGTCAGGTCCCCAACTATCTGTCCACCTGGGCAGATGGAATTGAGCTGGATCTGGGCACAACAGTTACCCAGGTGACAGTACCAACCACAGAGATGTCCAACACGCGTTCAGCACACTCACCACAGTACTTCTTAAGAACGTTTCTTGATATAGGAGTGCTCGCATTCTAAATGTATCCATAATTTTATGGAATAGAATCCCAATTTTGTCTTCCAAAATAAGGTATGAATCTATAAGACGCATACACACACACACACACACACACACACACACACACACGGAGGAACTAACCCTGCGGACTGGGACTTTCAGTGTGGCACGCTAGGCCGGCCTCTGCACTGAGTTACACCCCCAGCCCTTAGTGACTTAATGTTTCTCTATACGTTCCTGTTTCCACAGTCCTACATAAAGGACAGATTAATATATAACATGAAGGAAAGCATTATTAATTTTAAATGCTATGAAATACATTTTTAAAAAAACCTAATGAATAATCTAAAAAACACCTAAAAAATTAGGAATTATCACAGTGCAGTGGCACACGCCTGTAATCTCAGCAATTCTGGAGGTTGAGGCAGGAGAATTGAAAGCTTAAGGCCAGCTGGGGAATTTACTGAGATCCCATTTTAAATAAAAAAAAATTAAAAGGGCTGGGATGTAGCTCAGAGGTAAGCAATCCTGGGTTCAATACCCAGTACAAAAAAACAAAAATGGTATCATTTCCAACCTCCTAAATAATAATCACTTTTAAAAAACGCTATTAAAATCTCTGTAGTGTTAGCTGTGATGTGGGCTGAAGAACTCCAAATGCAGAAGAGCCCAGAATAGGTGAAAGTTCGTTCAAGGTCCCCAGTGACTGTGAGTAGCGTACGTTTCGTCCACTCTTTCCTCAGGCTGCAACGTGCGTCCACAGCACTCTGAGATCTTACAGTTCTTTCCACCAGGACAGGTCATTTACTTGGACCAACAGACTTCTTTTTCTATTAAGTTGGATACTTGGCAAACAACCAAAATATGTATAACAGGCTCTTATAAATTAAAATCTTGCTGTACCCTTTCTGATTTATTTATTTTTCTTCCCCTTGCTTAGATTTGCTGAGGGGATTCCTTCTCACATCTACACACTCGGCCCCGGGATGCTGTTCTAGGTTTCCCGCGGCTCCTCCCTGCCTCCTCCCAGCCTCCTGCCAGCCACAGCATGTTTACCAAAGCCTCTCAACACACTCCAAAAGAACCTGGGGAACCTGATGGATTTCAACATTTCTCACTTCTTTCATTAGTTTCTTAATATTTTGACGGTTTTTCCTTCATCGTTGGCCTGGCACTTATGTAGGGTGGTTTGCCAACTAGCAAAAAACAGAAGCAAAAATAAATAAAAATAAGATAAATTAAAAATCAAAACAAACCGCCATCACCTCTTCTCACTGCACGGTGATCAGAGAAAGCGGGTTTCTGTCTTCCAGCACAGATGTGCCCTGAAGCATGAAAGTGCCCGGTTCATTCATCGCAGGGACGGTCCCTGTTACCTGCGCCTCCTTACACCAGCACAAGCCCAGGCAGCCCTGCCCGCCGCACTGCCCACTGCACTGCCCACCTGGCCTTTCACCTCCTACCCAGCTAGAAATGCCTGACTCCCTGCACGTGAAGGAGCCCAGGACCCACCCGGGCTCCTAGGCCACAGACCCTTCGGGCTGCGTGCTGCTCCGCGTCTTCTTGGGCTGAGCGCTGCAGAAAACCAGTTCCCAGCCTCAGCCTGTTTTTCTGACCTAAATGCTTACTCCACTCTTCCTATCTTTGAAATCCGTCTATACTTCTGGTTCTTTAAAACACTTTTTCATTCAAAATATTTAAAACACGAAAAATTAATATTTGAATAATGGGAATGAGTCCAATAGCGTGAGAGTGAGACAGAGTCCTGCTCCTCCAAGGCAGTTCCTATCCTGGGCCTCTGATATAAGCTAATCCACTGGTTCTCAAAGTGCGGGCCACGGGTCCTGGGAGCCTAGCACCCATGTGGAGGTCCGCAGGGCAAGATGGTGCGCACAGTAACACCCACACCTCTGCCTTTTACTACGTGGACCCCCACCGACGGGTGGGAAACGGACCCTGGGAAAACAGGTGGCATTCAGAAAGTCCTCGCTGAGCGGTAAGAATAACTGCGTGTACTACATCCTGACCCCGTGGCCATCTGGACACTACTGAGAAAGTGCTGCTGCTTTCCAATCATCTCCAAACGACAAAAGAGCACATGCAAAATCATGTATGGGCAGAAACTCTGCTCAAGGCACATGATGGACCAAGGGGCAGTAAAGTAACTGTGAAAACCCAGCTTTGGATTCCATGGTGTAAATGACTTTTTCTTTTTGGAACTTGGGATTGAACCCAGGGCATTTACCACTGAGCCTCATCCCCAGCCCTTTTTATTTTTTTGAGACAGGGTCTCACCAAGTTGCCCAGGCTTCTTTGAACTTGTGATCCTCCTGCCTCAGCCTCCCGAGTTGCTGGGATCACACGTGGGTACCACCCACCATGCCTGGCTCATATGACTCTTAAGAAACTATCACTTGCATGCATGGTGGTGCATACCTGTAATCCCATGGGTCGAGAGGCTGAGACGGGAGAATCACGAGTTCAAAGCCAGCCTCGGCAATAGCAAGGCACTAAGCAACTCAGTGAGACCCTGTCTCTAAATACAAGATAGGGCTGGGATGTGGCTCAGTGGTTGAGTGCCCCTGAGTTCAATCCCCAGTGCCAAACAAAACAAAAACAAAAACCCCCAAAACTACCACCTGCTGCTTTTGCATAGTTGCCAGACATGAAATATTGCTTCCCTTCCAACTGCTCATCTGTGTGAGGCCAGGTTTTCTTCAGATAAAGAAGGAACCAAAAGCCACATGGCAGTGGCTGAGTGAAAGCAGACAGGACAACCCGGCCTTTCCTCCATGGGTTATTGTGCATCACAGTTATAGAATCCAGGGTTTGTAAGTCAGGTTATAAAGAGATTTGCAAAAATTCAAACAAATCCCACACTTCTGATTTTTGTTCTGGAAAATACTTTTTCATAAGAGTATCTTAAGATGTGATGGGCTTTGTATAACTAATTAGAAAAATTTTAAAAAACATAAACAAAGGAAAGAAAGGACTGAGGGCTTAATATTTTGATGAAATGAATAAAGTTTATGAATTTCTCAGTTTTAATTTCTACTGTGGCAAACACTGATAGACTAAATTCTGTGAGAAAGAGGCACCGCTCTTAATCAATCACTCTGCTGGTGTGAACCGTCACTGAGGCCAGAGGGGTGACACCGTGTGCCCGTCCCACAGAAGCCTGGTGGTGGCTCCCTCTGTGGCTCCGAAGCTCCCCAGGGCCCTGCTACCACCACTTGGCCCCCTGGGCCACTGCCTGTCACCTGCCCTGGTGAATTCTGGAAGCTGCTGTGAATCCCCAGAGGGCAGCTCATACAGCACCCCGTCTCCACAGAGCACAGAGGGACCAGGGTGGGCAGGGTGGTGGTCACAGTCTCTCTGGGGTCTTGCTGCCCTCTGGCTCTTGTTCAGAGGGTGAGCACCTGTTTCTGGGGTGGTTACCTTGATCCACCCCAGTTCCTGGGGTGCTGGGCTGCCCGAGCACCCACCGGCTGTCCCCTTGGGTGTCAGACTTCAGTGGTACACACTGCAGAGACAGGGGAGGAGGTCCGCGGGCATAGAACTTGCAGCCAGGCTATGAGCTGGGGGGCTCACCTGCTCTGGGCTCATGTAGAGCTTGGTCCCCACTTGTCCTGTGTGTGTGGCGTAGGATGGCATCGGGGTCAGAACCGCCGGCTCCTCCTCATCCTGGTCCATTGCAGTCACTAGCCCAAAGTCTCCCACCTTGACCACATCGTCCATGGTGAAGAATATGTTGGAGGGCTGGAAAACACAGCGGAGCACAGGCCGTGAGTGTGTGCGGGGAGGAGCCGAAGGAGCACAGAGAAGTTGCGTAAGAACCTGGGCGGGCTCCAGCACATGCCCCCTTTTTTTGTTGGGGTGGGTATCGGGGATTGAACTCAGGGGCACTGGACCACTGAGCCACACCCCCAGCCCTATTTTGTATTTTATTCAGAGACAGGGTCTGAGTTGCTTGGCACCTCGCCTTTGATGAGGCTGACTTTGAACACTTGATCCTCCTGCCTTAGGGCTCCGCAGGCTCAGTCCTCAACCTCTGCACTCCACACTCACTCTGGCCACCAGGGCATGAGGATACCAACAGCAAGCAACAGGCGCCACGCACAGTGTCACAGAGCCCCGCGGTTGAGGGTCCATCCCATTATGGAGGCCCGGAAGTTAACGCAGCCCCAGGCCACCGGCTAGTGGTGGCAGTCCTCAGAGCCGTGCTTCCCTGCGATCACAGCATTTAGGGCCATCCTGGCTCAGTGGCAATTAACCACTCTGATGAATCCTTTGGTTGGTGCCAGAGAGCAGGAAGCAGGCAACCCCCTCATGGAGGGAAGCAGAGCCAGGCTGCTGTGCCCAACACTTCCGCACGACGCTTGTCCTTTCTAAACTCACATGAAACTAGCCAGCGTCCCGGGGCTCCTCCAACTCAAGGTGCCTTGCACCAAATCCACTGTTTCCTCCCTTGCAGGGAACTAACACAGCCCTTCAAATAAGGAAAAAGGGAGTCACTGAGCTCCTGAAATGGAGTCTCACCATGCAAAAAAGACAGCAGGAAGACAGCATTCTGTTCCCCAGGGGGCCTAACCTATCTTTGGAATCCCACTCCCTGCCAGGAGATGGTTCAGGGATAGGTCGGTGCCCTGGGTGTACCAGCCCAAGGTGAGACAAAGATACTTTGCCCTCCCCCCTCCAAGACTTTAAAGAAAATAGGCAGCCAAGAGTGCAGCAGCCATTTGCTCTCCAGGGCTTACATGCAGGGAGAGGCAGGAGTGGGAGGAGAGAGGCAGGTTCCAGCAGCACCACCTGATGTCCATCTACACCTAAAAAATAAATACTGAAAAAAAAAAAAAAGCATCTCTGGGTGGTTCAATCCTCAGTACCAAAAACAAACAAACAAACAAAAACAACCCATGTGTGCCTGTGAGCCAGCTGGCCGTTTGCCTGCTCTGATGCTCTGTGAGCTGCCTCCCTTCCCATGCTGCCCCTCCCTCCAGCATGGCTCTGCTCTGGACACGTGACTGGGGCAGCGCCATTCCTGGCCACCATCTGGAGCAGCAAGTTGGTTAGATCACCACCAACCCACGACAGTACTGCAAGTGGGGATTCTTTCTAATTCTTATTCCTATTATTCCCAAAGTCTGAGAAATCATTCAGGAATTTAAAAACCTACCGTGACTTCAGAAGGAAATAACTTGTCTAAACAGCAACTTTGGTGCTTAAAGCTAAAGTCCGTTACTTAAAAATTAAATCGATCAAGAATTTACATTATCTTATCAGAAAATAACATTTACATTCCAGACATCTACTCTCTATTATTGACTGCCATGAGCACGTGGAAAGCGGCAGAAATTAAGTGAAGCTTCTGGATCCTTCTAGAAACGCCAGGGAAGTGCTATGCTTCAGGAAGGACTATGCAAGCGTGCAGGCGGCCCTGCGCTACCATGGCAACCGAGAGCAAGGCCAGGCTGCAGACTCGGCCTGTCCACTGGCATCCTGCCCTTCTGTACCCAGCTGCCCCTGCATCCCGACGTCCAGGAACAGGTGCACAAGTGCAGTCCCCTGCCGCCCCCCTCAGAGCCCGCTGGTGAACAGACTCCTCCCCCTTCCACGGGTTGCTCCATGACTACAGGGGCATGTTCAGGGCTGTCGCCCAAAGCACATGCGGGGCAGGCACAACTGTGTGTAGGTGAGGCTGCCCACGACCTCTCTTCTCCATCACGACTGGGGGGACAAACGCTACAGCCAGCCACACTTCGCAGTCCAGGGCGCAGGGTGGTTCCTGAGGCGCTCTACCCACCATGCGCTCACTGCCCTCGCACCCCTCCGCTCCTCCGTGCCAAGCACAGGCACGTCCGCGGGTCCTGCCCAGGACCCCAGCATCGGAGCGAAGCCGCTGTGCTGTGCTGCAGACACCCACCTTGAGGTCCCTGTGCATGAGCCCCTTGCTGTGCAGGAACTCCACGGCCTCGGCGATCTGCAGGAAGATGTGCAGGCACGCGCTCCGCTCTCTCTGCTCCAAGATGCAGCGGCGGCTTAGCCAGTCCTTGAGCGTCTCCTTCCGGCACAACTGCATCTGGATGTACAGATACACCTTCGGGGAGCTGGGCTGCAGTTTCTCCGCCGTATTCTTGGTGAGATCTAAGCTGAGCGAGGTCGGTCTGGGAGGAGAGATGGACAGCGTGGCTTCGGAAGACGACTTGCTGCTGGAGTACCTGAAGGTGGCCACTCGGTGAGCACAGAGGCTGCTGACATGCAGGCGCTCGGCCCTGGGCTCCTCCCTGCTGGATGCGTTGTCACAGCCAGAGTCCTCGAACACGATGGAGGAGGAGGTCCTCTCCCTGGACCTCGTGTGGGTGGGCGCCGCAGAAGGACACAGCTCGAAGGAGTGCCTGCGGCCACTGCCCCCTGTGGTGCCACCCTCCACGCCACGGTCTGCGGGGCAGCGGTCCCCGAGGCTGCAGGCCGCGGCTTCCGATCCACTGGCGTTGCCGTGGTCCATGTCGGAGAACTCTAGTGGGGAAAACTGGCTCCCGGAGGAGCTGGTCTGGCCGCAGGAAATCCCCACCGAGAAAGACGCGCTTCTCCGGGGCGCAGGGGCGATGATCTCAATGTGCTCTTTGGAGGAAAAAGGGTCCATTCTGCGGATCTTCACGGAAGGTGCGTCCAGCAGGCTAGGCGAGCTGAGCGGCCAGTCCGTGCTGCAGGGGTAGAAAGGCGAAGGTGGGCACACAGCAAGGGAACTGGGCTGCCCTATGGAGAGGGCTTCGCCCAGAGGAAAGCCACGGCCACAGGAGCATGGAGCCAGAGCAGCCCTGGCCTTCCGTGAGACTCGAAGGAATCCAAGGACAGGGCTCTGGAGCGTCTGAGGCCCCTGCCCAACCTCCCCCGGCACTCTCAGCACCGGGCCCTTCCCTGGGCTGGCTACTCCGAATCTCCGTCACTGTAACAGGGGCCTGGCAGGGGTGCAGGAGTGTCACCAGGTGTGCGGAGGCCACCTACATGTGCTTTTTTTTTTTTTTTTTTTTTGGTACCAGGGATTGAAGATGGAACCAGTGGTACTTAACCACTTAGCTGTATCCCCAGGCCTTTTTATTTTTTGAGAAAAGGTCTTACTAGGTTCTCAGGTTGGCCTCAAACTTGCGATCCTCCTGCCTCTGCCTCCCTAGTTGCTGGGATTGCAGATGTGGGATCACCTCGCCTGGCATCTCTGTGCCTCTCGAGCAGTTGCTGAGGGCCCTCCTCCTAGCACACGGCAGCTGCCATGGGAAGTGTCTTCAGGCCACTGTGTTTATGTGGGCTTTTTTTTTTTTTCCCCCCTACAAATAGTTTTAAACTATTTAAAAGGGAGTTATAAATTGTTAAGTGCTCAGAGAAAAACTAATTTTAAAAGCTTTCAATAAAAGAATGAAGAGAAACAGAAGCAGCTAGTGCCTCAGACAGAGAAGAGTGCCATGAATCCCTGATCACAATGCAAAGGGAAGTACAGACCCAAAGGCTAACAAGAGAGATCTCATTCAACAGGGGTCAGAGAACTTTCCAGACACAGCACAGAACTACTGCTTTTCTCTTAAAAAAAACAGACAAACAAACCCCTGAACTTAAATAAATAAGCAAAACCTGGCCTAAAGGAGAACCCGAGTCCTCAGTTCGGGGCTACCGTACCTCTCGTCTTTGAGCCAGATGGCGTCCATCTTCTCCTGCCACTCCTCCGGGGGGGCCTCCAGCCAGGCGTTGAAGTACCTGACGATGCCCGGGTGCTCTAGCTTGGCCAGGGCCTTCACCTCCCGCATTACTTTCTCTCTAGCCAGTTCCCTGAAACAGAGGGAAGACAGCACTGAGCGTAGTCCGCATCCGCTGAAATATTCAATTCCAATATGGAAACAAAACAATAAAGCAGAAGCCTCCTGGAGTCCAACATGAGGGACAGACAGGTCAGCCCAGGGTGAGTTTAAAGCTGTGTAGTAAATTCTGCATTAAAAAACACTCACCTCTGTTTAGCATTTCTCTCCCTCCTGGGAATCAGTACCACCAACACAACTGCCACCTCACTCTAGTCAAGCCCTTCTGACTAGCTGAAAATGTGTCACTGCTTAAATGTTTGCTCCCAAGAGGGAGGAGTGGGGAAGGGTGAGGACTTGCCTAGTTCAGTGAATGTTTGTACAGAAAGATATGGAAATGTAAATAGATGCCACACCTCGAAGAATGCAGATACCCACGGAAATATGCTGGTGTGTCAAACAAAGGAATCAGAAATGGACCACTTCCCCAGGCTTGCCTGCCTGTCCTTCACGAGAGGCTGTTTAGGAAGATAATCTTGCTTACAGCGTAACTGAGAGTGTGCACACACACACACACACACACACGCATGCACCCAAAGTCACAGGCTTTTGTGAAGCTCCTACATGGTGCCTGACACACACGTACATTTAAACTACTCAGAAGTTATTTAGCAAAAGAAGAATACCAGTCCCACAGTACCCAAGCCATCCAATTCCTATGTCACTGGCAGGTGTAAACCTGTCACCACCAGTAGAGTGTTGCACAGCAATCCAGAACCAACAAGAGCCGCCACAGAGGTGGATAGGGAGGTGTCACGGGAAGTCTGAAGCACACACGTTCAGAGCCAGGAAGCACTAGAGCATTAGGAGACGTAAAAATGTACAGACTCAGCAAATCCACAGCACTTGTTCTAATAAAGACCACAGTTTGATTTCTATTCATTGCATTCTTAGTTCTTCTGTTTGTGTAAATGAAGCAAACAAAACCTTATATATTTTCTAGGGAAAAAAGTTAAAAATAAAAAAGATGTGGCCAAATTTAGACATAAGACAAATATTGCAAAGCATTTTTTGAAATTATAAATTCTTTAACAATAAGAAATGTTTAAACAAGACATGGCACTATGTACTAAAACATTGTACTATGACCAAGCCATACCTTAAATATATTTTAGCATTTAAATACGATGCTCTTAATAACCTGGGAGTGCTGAAGATTTGATGGAGGAAGAAACAAAAAACTGTGTGTTGGTACTAAACAGAGACTGAGAGAAGCCAAAGGCAAGACTGAATGCTAGTGGTGACCATTATGGGGGAGAGAATATAATACCAATAGTTTTTAATTCTTTCTCTGATTAGTATTGTTTTGTTTTTTGGTGGTGCTGGTGATTGAACCCAGGATCCTACACATGCTAGGTGAGTGTTCTACCACTGAGCTACACCCCCGCCCCTTATTTACTATAATAGAGGTGTTTTAAATGCTGCAGTCTGGGGCTGGGGCTGGGGCTCAGTGGCAGGGCTCGCCTACCATGTGTGAAGCACTGGGTTCAATCCTCAGCACCACATAAAAATAAATAAAGGTTCATTGACAACTAAAAATATTTTTTAAAAAATAGGAAACAAATGCTACAGTCTGTTCAAGTCTACTGCCACCACCTGTCCTCGTGGGGAAGTCCGGGAGCGCACTTCCTGAGCAGGTGTCCAAGTCTATGGTCACCACCTATCCTCATGGGGAAGTCCAGGAGCGTGCTTCCCAAGCAGATGCAAAGCCCGCGGCACAGATATGGCCTGCAGCTGGCTGCCCGGCAGCACTGGCCGAGATGTGGGCAGCCAGGACGGCTGTTCTCTCCAGAGGCTTGGAGCACAGGAGGGACATTCTGCAGGACTCAGGTGTCCACTACCTGTTGGGGAGCCGGATCCTCTTGATGGCATAGTCGCAGTCATCTACTTTGTTCCTAGCTTCAAAGACAACTCCAAAGCCCCCACGGCCCAGGCACTGCACCGGCTCAAAATCCGTCAGATAGCTGAAGAAACAAAAGGTTGAGTTTTAAGAAGTCGGGAGTTGCTTAGAAGTCTGTAGTAAGATCAGTCTCAGTCCAACCTGATGACACGTAGAATCCGTGAGCCCAGCCAACACGCAGAACTTGTTCTAAAGAGCAGTCGGAATTCTATTAATTGCATCTGAGCCTTTCTCTTCATGTAAATGAAGCAAACAAAACCTTATATATGTTCTAGTGAAAAATAAAAAAGCTGTGTTTAATAGGGAAGCCCTGTTAATCACTCATTCCTATGGAGAACACATTTCTGATGAGTCCTACCTCATACTTTCTGTCATCTACCAAAACATCATATTCTTAGTTCTGTAACCTTCTACGTCCTTCATTTTATGCTCAATTTAAATTCATTTTAATCTTGTTTCATTACACGTAAATTGTAAGGAAAAAAATACAGTCATCCTAATTCAAGTAGTTTTTGTTTTTGGGTACTGGGCAGTGAACCAAGGGGTGCTCACCACTGAGCCACATCCCCAGCCCTCAGGGGCTCACTGAGTTGCTTAGGGCCTTGTTAAGTTCCTGGGCTTCCTGAGCTGCTGGGATTACAGGCTGCACCCCATGCCCAGCTTCAAGTACTTTTTTGGCCAGAAATCTTTTCAGGAACCAAAGCCGTGGCAGGCAGTGTGCCCAGCCCGGGGTGTTCCTCAGCCCTCTTCCATGCAGCCTGGTCTCCTGCTGTCACTCACTGCCTGCCATCAGTGCCTGGTAGCTGCTTCCACACGTGGTGAAGCCCCGTTTGTCCTCTCCTCTTCAGCTCCCTCCGCTGGATGGCTCTCCAGGACCTGCCCGTGTACCCACGGCTCTGTGAACATGGAGCCCTGAACTACCCAACCCGACCTCCATACGCATAGTTATCTCAACGCTTGTCCTCCCGCCATGGCTCATGAGTGCAGGAAAGCACTCCTGTTTCTTTCCAGAAGTTAGGGTCTAATAACTGTGAATGCTGTGTGCACAGTAAATGTCACATCTGTGGAGAGTGCTCCCATCACGGGGGAGCGTGGTCTCCGATGCTCCACGGTCCCTGACCTGGCGAGCACCTGGGGAGTGTCATATTCCACAGCTTCACAACTGTGCTCCATGCTAATTTAGCAGCCGCCTCAGCTGGATATGGCATGTTGAGGAGGAGACTCTGCAGGTCCCAACCCTCCCTGGGCCCAATTACCTTCCAGAGAACAAGGAGTGATAATCTGCATTCCTAAAAATAGCCAGTAGAGGTACTTGGTACACCCCGCTCCCTGGACGCCAAGGCCCACGAGCTCCTGTCCTGCTCCTAGGGCCACTGAGCCACCCTTCTAGACTGCCCCCCTCAGACGGTCACAGACCTTGCGAGTAGAAGCATTGTCCTGCCTAAGGTCTCAGCTGATGAATGAGAGGCTGGGATCTGAGGCCCGAGCCCAGAGCTTGCTCTCAACAGAGCCCGGGACCTGGTGGCACCAGGAAACCTCAGGTTCATCACCTTCATGGCCACCCTGTTGAGCCATCACCACGCCCCTCATAGTGGTGGAAGCAGATTCCGTTTGTGTGTGCACTGCTGACATGGAGCTCTCCCTACCCCGGCTCTAAAGCCCTGCACTCTTTGAGTCCATCTAGACACAACCCCCATGGTGATGCCTTCTCACCCACCATAGCCAGCCCCAGCCCAAGCTCACGGCTTCCCCCAAGTGTTCACGTTGTGCCTTGAGGGATGTCCCCATGGACTCTGCCCTTCTCCAGGGCAGCTTGTCACCCTGGCAAGGGCTCTGCAGCCCAGTCTATCCACACTGTCCAGCATACAGCCCTGCCAGCTTCAGTGTGCAGTATGAGGGGTCCTGTTCTGCCTCTCACCGTGCAGGCGCTGACAGCCACCGACCTGCAGCTGGCATCTGCACTAGCAAGGGCACAGGAGTGGCTCTTGCCAACTGTGTGTCACTGGGTCAACTGTGTGCATGGAATTTGGCTGTCTTACCCCACCCCCACTTAGCTAGCCACCTCTCTTCTGCTTTTACAAGTACCTGTTTCATTAGTGTCCCCCCCGACCCCCTTCCTACCAGAATGAAAGAGGAAATAAGCGGCTGAGTTCAAGGAGCATCCGGAGACCTCCGTCATATTCCAACGCATCTGATAATCACCACGGGGCACCACCCAGGCCGACCCAGGTCACGGTGGACCAAACGAGAATAAGGTGCCGGGGCTGAGGATATAGCTTAGTTGGTAGAGTGCTTGCCTCGAATGCACAAGGCCCTGGGTTCAATCCCCAGCACCACCAAAAAAAAAAAGAAAAGAGAATAAGGTGCCGGCTGAGATCCACACTGCTTCACACTCACATTTCTCCCTGGGGTGCTGACCTGGGCTCCAGTGTCTCCCCGCCTGCACAGCCACCCCTCACACAGCCGCACACGACCTTGGAGGTCGGTCCACCATCAGAAGCTGCATAGCAGCCCATGCCCTCAGACTCTTACCGTGATACATATCCCGAGCTCTTTGTGTCACTCCGGCTACTGGCACTGGCCCCGTCACTTGTGGAATCATATTTGTTTTCAGTTTGACACTGAGTTTCAGATTCTTTCCTTTGCTGATAAGGTAAAAAACAGAATCACTATCAGTACAAACCTGAACTCAGTCGGCTACGATCTCAGATTATAAACAAAATCACTGTCAATACAAATCTGAACTCAAGCCGGCTACGATCTCAGGTTATAAACAGCATCGAAAAATAAGCAGCTGAGAAAAATAAAGTCAATATAAAAGCACACATACAGCATTTCTCTTTATCATGCTTAAAAAAATAAGCTCATCTTCCAGCTGCCATGCATCTAGTCTGTTTCTACCATGTCGGCATGTCACCTGTGCATTTAACAAGCAAGCAGGCGTAAAGAGAAGGGGCACACGTGGGTATGGACCGGACTCCAGGAGGCGAGGCTCACTTCTTCCCTGACCAATTTTGTGGAGGCTTTTTTAAAAGTGCCTCCAGCAACAGCAAGTTGAGTATGGCACTGTCTTCACCCACCTCCCGCCAAGACCTATGGTCAAGGGGATGACTGTGGCTCGTCAGCGCAGCCACCAAGCCCTCCAACAAGTCTGTGCTGAGCTCTGTCATGCTGGCTACTGCAGGAGGACTGGGAGGATGGGGCTGGGGGTGAGCCCTCAAGGAGGCAGTCAGGCATCACCTAACACCCTCTACTGGGGGAGGGCAGTGTGTGTCCCAGAGGCAGGGAACTGACTCAGGACCCCAGAACCCCTTTCTAGCTTAGGGACATGTAGGTGTTAGCCTCCCGGGAGGGGAGAACAGGAGGCGGGTGGGATCAGGGGCAAGATCCTCAGGAGGGTTAGAAAGAAACTGGGCAGGTAGCAGAGCAGGGGGAGGGGGGAGGGAGAAAAATGGAGGGGTACTGGTAAAGACAGCGGGGAACAGGTGGTGCACAGTGAAATGGATGAAGGTTGGTCTTTTCCCCAGCAGCCATGAGGGGTCCATAATCAGAATTTGTTGTTGTTTTAGTTGTAGATGGACATAACACCATTATTTCAGATATTAATGTTTATGCAGTGCTAAGGATCAGACCCAGGGCCTCGCCACTCAGCCCAGCCCTGCACCAGGGTTTTGAAGCAGCCAAGGCAGCAAGAGCTATGTGCAGCCAGGAGGGACCAGGGCCGCGTAGGTCAGTGTGAGCAACTTCAGTGTGAGTGTCTGCTCCAGGGAATCAGAAACTAGGAGACGGAGAAGACCACAAGTTTTAAGATATTTAGGAGGAAGAGGATTGGGGACTGATGAGAGTGCAACTCTGGCCCTGGTGACTGTGGCTGAGCATTTCACGAGGGAAGAGTGCCCACAGCACCAGGTGGAAGCAGTGTGAAGCAGGCCGCCTGGGGTCGGTGCTGGGGGCTCCATGGCTCCTACTGGGAGTTGCTCTGGAGGGAGCAGGGATCTAGGGTCATGTTCATAAGGTGCTTGGAGCACCGGGTGGGGCTCAGGGCTGGAGGTCCCCTCCCAAGCTACAGGTGGAACCCAAGGCCCCAGGAAAGAAAAGACTGTAACTTGAAAGTTATTTCACAGTCTACTGTGACTGTAGACTGTGAAATACAGAGAGGAGGTACAGGAAGGTGACCTAAAGAGGCGGAGGACAACCTGAGGACCCACACATGCCCAAGCAGGGGAAAGCAGTGCCAAGGGGAGGTGGCAGGAAGGTGTTCAAGGTGTCAAGGGAAGGATGGGAAATGCTCACCCACTACATTTAAAAAGATTTTTCCAGAGCCCAGGCGAGAGCAGCCACAGAGGCATGGGAGCAGCCAGACTGCAGCGGGCTGAGCAGGGAGAGGGGGTGCTGGAACCACGGCACCAGTGTCAGGAGCACAGGACAGTGTCCCATGGTCATAATGGCACTGCCAAGTCCTTACTGTCATGTCTTCCACTTCCAGTGCACAAGCACCATGTGGAACTGGGTGCAACAGCAAGCTGGCTGCCGCGACCTGGGAGCTGCAGGTGCCGCGGAGCCCAGTGTGCAGGCGCCAGAGCGCAAGGCCCCACAGCGATGGATAGCCAAGCAGTGCGCCCCGCAGCGCCTTCTCGCGGCCAGGTGACGCGTCCCGCCCCAGTGCAGCCAGCTCCGCCTGCTCACCCGGTGTGGCTGAGGGTGGAAGAGCCTGCGCACGATGAAAGTGGTGGCCACGATGCAGAACAGGATCGTCCCCACGATTTCCTTCCACCAGTGCAGGAGGAGCACCGGGTCCTTTCTGCGGACATTCTTGGGGTAGCTGGGGCTGTCTAGGAACCTGACGGTGATCTGCGTGCTCCGCCTGCTCCGCTCCCTCTTGTAGTAGGGCAGGTAATACCCGTTGTCTTTAAAGCAAGCATTGAAGGGCTTTTAGAATTTAAGATGAACCCAACAAGCCGTCTTTCTCAGACTATCCATTGTCCACAACACCAGTTCCTTTAAAAATTCATCTCTCCTCTGGTCAAACATCTTCCTTTGCCTTACTTTGTCTTTCTTTGCAGTGCTAGCCTTATGCATGGCAGGCAAGCGCTCTACCACTAAGTGCATACCCTAGCCTTCTTTCTCCTTAAATACGGGCATTTTCCTTTATAACATAAGCATCTTAAGCTTTTTTTATAATAAACAACATTAGAAAAAAAATTAATTGGTGACCTCATTACTAATTCAATCCTTTAAATGCAAGAATTAGTGCTCAAGATTTCTTTTTCTTGGAGGTGAGGGTACTAGGATTGAAAACAGGCATTCTACCACTGAGCTTCATCCCCAGTCTTTTTTATTTTATTTTGAGGCAGGATCTCACTAAGCTGTCCAGGCTGACCTTAAACTTATGATCCTCCTGCCTCAGCCTCCCAAGTAGCTGGGATTATAGGTGCATACCATTGTGCTGGGCCCAAAATATGCCCAGCTCCAATCAACCTCCTTTCTTTTTAATTCTATTAATTAATTTCAAGTCATAAAACATATAAAATTCGGTATTTTCAACTCAGGAGTAATCACACCTACCATATGGATACTGCAAGATTGAAAGGGCACCATTGCTGTACTCTTCGTGAGAAAACTTGTCATTACTAAGGCATTTGTCAAATTCATCAGAGCCCACCAGGACAGGGGTTCTGGAAGGGGAATCTGAAAGAAAATGAGAAAACATTAACTGTTATGCCACTAATGTAAAACGCATGTGCCATCCATTGGGTAAGCCAACGTTCAGGTCAGACACATGTCAAACACCTGGCCCAGGGTTCCTGCCCCCCCCCCCCAAAAGCAATGTCTCACGAGCCATCTGGAGAAGCAATGGAAAGACACACAGAGGTGGCTCATCACTTGAGCCCAGCTCATTACAGGCCTCATGGTGTGATCACCAGGTAACCTTTTATGCAAATATTCTTAATATGTTAGCCATGCTTGGTGGCCCATGCCTATAATCCCAGTGGCTCAGGAGGCTGGGCCAGGAGATTTGTGAAGTTAAAAGCCAGCCTCAGCAATAGTGAGGCCTTAAGCAACTCAGTGAGATCCTGTCTCTAAATGAAATACAAAATAGGGCTGGGGGTGTGGCTCAGTGGTCAAGTGCCCCTGAGTTCAGTCCCTAGTACCAAATTATGTTTGTATATGTGTGTGTGTGTGTGTGTGTGTGTGTATGTGTGTGTTAAGAACTAAACATTAGTTTGGCAGAGTCAGTGAATAAGAGTTTTTCTTAGAGAAATAGTTTATTAATATTTACTTCTACAGAAACAACTGCTATTTCCAAGAAGAAATGCTCTAAGTGATAATTAAATATCTGAAATGCCTTCCCAATTTGTTGGTAAAATATAAAGTATGCAATAATTCTTATCTCTGCAGTATTCAAAATTAGGGCAAAGACAGGGTTAGGTCTCAATATATAAAATGTGTAATTCACTTACGGATTAAGGGTTTCCATTTGATTGTTGGCAAAGGAATAATCTCATTTCCACTACTGACAGACTCCAAGGCCTTGGGATTTGCAGGAAACTTTTCTGAGATTCTCACTGATGACTGCAGGTACAGCTGGCCTCTGTACATTCCTGAACCAACAGAACACTGTCAATCAGGCAAAGATGTTTTTAAAAGGTTCACTTTGATTAATAAAATTAGATCAATTCTAGTCGTCTGCATGCTACACAGCAATCTTCAAAGAAGAAAGATAGATGGCTGAAGCCTCAAATTTGACTCAGTGATTCTCAGCAGCAGGCTCAGGCCCGCACCGTGCTTCTCGCCCACTCAGCACATTGCAGAAATCACAGGAGAGCTGCTGCCGTGGGAAGTCCAGACCCAGGACATCCCTGCATGCTCACCAGACAGCTCCCCCCAGTTCAGCAGAAACCCGTGGACACTCAGCCAGGTACTCCCACAACACATGACACGTTCTCTCCAGATCCTTGCCTTCCACCCTGAGTGAGGGTGGGGCGCACTGGCAGCACTCATAGGATCCCGAGTGTTCAATGAGCCACACTTCTTCAAGTGATCGGATTCAAGAGTTTTAAAAAATTACTATATTAAAACCTCTTTTTCTTTTTTTCCCAAAACAGACAAATAACTCTTCTTTTATCATTGGTTCTTTTTAGTTGTACATAACATCAGGATTCATTGTGACATAATTTTAGATGCTTGGAACATAAGGAGCTCTCAGTCCCCAGTACTTCCCCTTTCCCTCCCTTCTCCTTCCCCACCACCTTCCCTCGACTCCACGTGACGAGCCAGTAGAATGTGTTGGACATACCACACATACACACTTGCCAGTAGTGTATGTTGGACATACCACACATACATGCGTGCTGGTAGAGTGTGTTGGACATACCACACATACATGGAGCACAGCGTCCCCTCTTGTGCTTGCCCATGATGTATAGCTACCTGATTGTGTATTCGTATGTGGACGTAGGAAAGTGATGTCCGATTCATTCTATTATCTTTCCTTCCCCCATCCCCTCCCCCTTTATTCCCTTTGTCCAATCCAATGAACGTCTATTCTTCCCCACCCCCATATTGTGAGTTAGCATCCACATATCGGAGAGAACATTCAGTTTTTGGTTTTTTGGGTTTGGCTTATTTCACTTAGCATGTCAGTCTCTAGTTCCGTCCATTTACTGGGAAATGCCCTGACATTCTTCTTTAAGGTTGGGTAATATTCCATTGTGTATACATACCACATTTTCCTTATGCATTCACCTTTCGAGGGGCACAGGTTGGTTCCATAGATTAGCCATTGTGAACTGAGTTGCTATAAACATTGATGTGGCTGTGTCACTGTAGTAGGCTCATCTGATATTAAGTCCTTAAAGGCTCTCCTTCCTTCCTTCCTTCCTTCCTTCCTTCCTTCCTTCCTTCCTCCCTCCCTCCCTCCCTCCCTTCCTNTTCTTTTCTTTTCTTTTCTTTTTCCCTCCCTCCCTTCCTTCCTTCCTTCCTTCCTTCCTGCCTTCCTTCCTTCCTTCCTGCCTTCCTTCCTATACTAGGGATTGAACCCAGGGGCACTCTACCACTGAGCCACAACCCCAGCCCTTTTTGTATTTTATTTAGAGTCAGGGTCTCACTGAGTTGCTTAGAGCCTCACTAAGTTGCTGAAGCTGACTTTGAACTTGCGATCCTCCTACCTCAGTCTCCAGAGCTACTGGGATTAGAGGTGTGTGCCACTGTGCCCAGCACTCTTAAAGGCTTTTTCAATTGCTGAGAGGCACCCCAGATTTTTTTTTTCAGATTAATTACATGTATGCATTGAAGAAAAAAAAATCCTAATTTTTTTTTTGGTGGGGAGGCGGGTAACAGAGGATTGAACCCAAGGGGTACTTCACCACTGAGCCACATCCCCTTTTAAATATTCTATTTAGAGACAGGGCCTCACTAAGATGCTGAGGCTGGCTTTGAACTCGAAATCCTCCTGCCTCAGCCTCCCACCTCACTGGGATCACACGCATGTGCCATGATGCCCAGCTAAAAATCCTAATTTTTCAGGGGAGAACAGACTGATATAGAAGTGAACACAGACGCAGTGGCAGATGGGAGTAAACTCTAAGGCTGTGTGAGGAACTTTACACCATGCCACACAAGAAGAATATCTGTAAGCCTTTCTAATACAGGTCTTGGATGAAAAGAATGTACTGGGGTAATTAAAGGTTTCAGATATGGACAAATGGAGAACAGCTGGAATGGAAATCAAGGTACACATCTACCGGTGATGTGCCCCTGGATTGTGCTCAGGTTGGACCATAACAGGCCGTCCACTGTATGTGGGAAGACACTCTCGTGGTCCCTGAGGGCCCCGCCAGGTGAGGGATGGCACTCACCCAGGTACACGCTGCTCTCCGTGGCCCCGCGTGCAGCTTCCACGATGTCCTCCTCATCCTCTAAAACCTCTTCTGTAGACGTGTAACTCGTGTCGTCAAAGAGACTGATCGGAATGACTTTGCCATCTCTGACCAACCAGGCAGAGGCGATCGGAGTACAAAACTAAGCAGAAACAGAGAAGAGACACCAAGGATTCAGATAGCACTAGAAGTTTCACCTCGTAAAACATCATTGAGAGTCCCCGCGTCTTATTGCACAGAGTGTCAGCTGAGAATTGGAGGGGAGTGTCTGTTCCTTCCCAGTTGGTGTGGTTGCCCAAGCGGGGAGAGAGAGTCACAAGCTCAGGGGCTTTGGGTACCTGGTACTCCCACTCCAGGTGTCCTCCCTTCTTACTGAACGCCACGACCTTCCAGTCGGCTACCGAAACCTTTATCACCGTGTCCAGCATGGCGGCTTCCTGTTCTTCCACATCTGAAATAATCTTAGACTCTTCCTTGTTCCCACTGGGTCTAAAGCTGCTTTCAATAAATCCGGCTCTAGTTTCCATGTCTGGAATATACCGAAGTTCAAAGTGGCCAACACTGAAATTCCACCTTAAATTCACAAAGGTGTGTTTTAGAAATTCACACTTAAATACAGGGACCAAACAATACAGAACTCTCCTAAAACCAAAGAAGCAAATGCTACAATTTTGTGAAGAGGAGAATAAGTCAAGACATTAAAACACTCTACTGTCCTATACATCTAAAAAGAATACATCAAAAATAAGCCTGAGAGACACCACCCTAATTAGATGATCAAAGTTAGTATTAACTAAAAAAACCCAAACAAAAAACCAGAAATGACTCTAGAAAGGGGTGCTCTGCCGCTCCCTGCCAGAAGAGAGGGCCCAGGAGAGCATCCTGACCTGGCAGAGACTGGTTCTGGGGAGCCAAGGACAGGCTGTGCCAGTCTCTCAAAGATGGACAGATCTTTACATTCATGAGCCACCTGAAAACGAGGTGGCATGCAGTCTGCTTATCAGTCATCAGGGCGCATTTCATCCATGGGCAGAGAAATGGACACGCCAGTGGTGTGCCAGTGAGTGGAGCCCAAGCAAGAGGCCACACAAATGAGTCTTCTAGGAGACAGACTCAAGGCCATGTCCCTCAGCGCCAGTGTCCCCCATGGACAGGCCATGGCAAGTCCTGGCCCCTGCCCACACAGGGGCATTGACATTTCCTCGTGATTAGTAAGTAGCAAACCCACCCTTTAAGGAGTATGGACCTCGGGCCCGCCCTTCCCTTTCCTGGTCACTGGGAGCTCGGCTAAGATGTCTGCTCCTGGGGGCTGAGCTCATCCCACCCAGATACAGGACACCAGGCCATGGGCAGATGCACAGCCCACTAAAGGGAGAGAGGATGAATGGGATCTTCACTGAATTGCACTGCATCAGAATGGACAAAACTGGTTCCCTCTCAAACGATGAAGATGGGATCTAAAGAACTGAATATCAGGGTTGGGAAACCTGGCACGGGATACAAGAATTGCATAAGGGGTTCATTATTTGAAGATGGAAACAAAAGAAATCTAATCAAGTGAATGATTTTTAATACTTTGAGTAAAATGATCACTCTAAAGCTGGAAGAGAGACCAGCTATGAAACCCCTACTAGCAGAGCTACAGCGGTGAAGAGGCTCAGGCCTAGAGAAGCATGTTGACTTTGTCTTAAGAGCTTTCTTCATTCAGAACTCCTGCCACTGAGGCTCTGCCGAAAACATCTGGACCTAAGATCACCCTCATTCGCAGCCACCCCAAGGCCCTGGCCACCCCGTCCAGAATCACACAGTGAGGTCAGACCAGCCCCTGCAAATAACCAGGAGGCCCACGTCTCAGAAGCGAGGAGCCGCTTCCAGGGCAATAGGAGGTCCCAGGACCCCCACGGAGGAGACTTGAGAGTGCTTCCAAAGGGCCTGCGAGCGACAGCCCCGACACCCACTTCTCATTGCCACTGCGGGGTCCGACGGCCCTCACGGTCTTCTGGGTGCGCTGCAGAAGTAGGATGTCCTCTTCTTCCTCCAGCTCATCGCTGTCCCACCGGCGACAACCCAGGGCAGAACAGATGTACCTCACCTACAGAGACAAGGCCAGCGAAGGGGACGGTCACGGAGGGCAGAGATGTGACAAGTCTCCACAACTTTAAAAAGTAAAGGAAATCAAGGAAATGTGTGAGGAGGTGTCCAAGACGTGAGAGCATCTGTTGGATCACTGGTTCCTCACTGAGGGAATGGGTGGCTGTCCACAGGGTCAAGCTAGGTAAACACGGCAGCCACTGGTCCCATCATCACATCCTCACTGCCCTGGGAGGACCCTCAGCTGTTGAGGTGGGAATAGAAACAGATGGCCCCAGGAACGCTGCCCAGGTCTCCAATTGTCAAGATAACGTCTGCAAAGCAGGGGACACAGAGGCGTGGCTACTGACCTTTCCTCCCCATCTCAGGGTGGTTGAGTTTCCCTTTCCTACTTCAAAGTTCTCCTTTTAAAACAAATGCTGTCCTCAGGGAAAAATCTCAAGCCACCTCCACTAGGGACACTGTGATTGGGAGTACTTCTCCCTCCTCAGTGTCCCCAGAACACGTGGCCACTCACCTTCCCACTGTAGGCACTGAGGCCATACGTCGTGAGAGATTTTCCTCCAACCAAAACAACATCATCTCCAAATTTATAAGAAGCTTCGAGGAGAGACTCGACCGTGAAGGGAACCGTCTCCATGCTCTCCCGGTCCCGGTCCCACTGGAAGAGGTCCCCGTCCAGGGAAGGGATGATCACCTTGTTCCCAAACACCTAAAACAGAAGCTGGCTTTTAAAAAGGTCGACGTCTTTTATTTTTTATCTTTTCCAGTGCTGGGGAGAACTCAGGGCCCACCAGGCAAGTGCTCTACCACTGAGCCACACCCTCAGCCCCTTTCACTAGGAGGCAGGGCCTTGCTAAGTTGCCCGAGTTGGCCTCTAACTTGCCATCCTCCTACCTCAGCCTCCCAAGGTGCTAGGGTTACAGCGTGCCCACCTGCCCAGCGGGCTTTAACTTGAAGGAAGAGCAGCACCCAAGCTCCTGAGCAGCACAGGGAGCAGCCAGCCCATCAGCTCAGGGTGACTGTGAAGACCTGCCAAGCGCTCCCAGAGTGCGCACACACAGCCCTTAGGACTGGCCTTTCTCAGACCTTCTGTGGTGAGGAGTAGCTGAGCGAGCCCGGGGAGCCCTGAGGCACAGGGCCACACGGCAGAGGGCAGCGCGGTTGCCTACGTGGGTGACAGGCAGTACTTTCCAGGCCTGCTTTACCCAGGACAGCTGCTGTCACAGACTCAGTGCAGGGAACACAGGGCTGACCCGTGGCCACCCTACTGACTTCCTTGAGTCTGCCCAGCCAGGGCGTGGTCCCCAAGCATCCTGGCTGCAGCGCTCCTTGCTCAGGGGTCCTTCCCCTTCAGACAGGTGCATGGAGGCCCCGCGCACAGGGCAGTCTGGAGGTCAGGAGGGACAAGCAGGCCAGACCAGCAGTCCATCCTTCAGAGAAGCCAAAGGGACTCCCATTGGGAGACAACTGCCCAGTAGGTAAGCAGATCAACGTGTGAGGGAATGCAGCGCCACGGGCAAAAGGGGCCTGGATGCCGTGGGGGGCCATCCACAGAGTGCTTGGGGTCCAGGGTGCTGAGGTGGCGGCAACTGGCAGAGAGTGGGGGGAGGGTCACTGGCTGACCACCATGCTGGACCTGGAAGGGCTTCCCAAGGTCTTGAGGCGGCCGACCCGTCATGAACAGCTGGGTGGGACAGAGGCAGAGCAGGCCAAGACCAAGTGGGAAGCTGGGGGGCACCTGGGCCGAGCAGGGGGTGTCCTGCTGGGTTCCGGGAGCCCAGGGCGGCTCTGTGGGCATCAAGCCTCCTGAGCAAGAGCTCTGGTACCTGCCTAGACCACCCGGCCTGGCTGAGCAGAGCTGTCTGCTCTCCTTCAACCAACAGCACAGCTGCCTCCTCCTCATCCAGGCCCCAAACTTTGGAAAAAGGCAATGTGAGGTGGTATGCAGACCCCAAAACCCCCTCCCAACCCACGCTGGGCGGCACCACCCTTGGAACAGCTCCTCTGCCCGCCAGCCCTCTTGGTCAGTGAGCAGCAGGCACTCCCCACCCTCCCTCAGGGGCTCCACTCTCCCTCCTAGTCCCCAGTCCCCACCCTGGGCTCTGGAAGAAGCTGCCTGATTCTCACTCCCTCCCTCACCCCTGGCCTCAAACTTGTGATCCTCCTGCCTCAGCCTCTGGAGTAGCTGAGAAAACAGGCGTGCAGCTGGCACCACGGTGTATGTTTGACTTCTCTCAAATGTCGTGCATAAGGGAGAGATCCAGAGAGTGAGTGAGAGCACAGTGCCCTTGTGTTAGTTATAAAGCAAACCACTGGGGTTGGGTAGGTAGATCTGGGTGCTTAGGGTTGGTTCTCTGTGCTGCCACTTTCATTTCTGCAGCTTTCTGTAGTTTGAACCATTTCCAAGATGTGAGGTTACACATAAAGGTGGTCAAGAGGCTTGTGGGAGCTCCATAATTAAATGCAGAGACCATAATTGAAGGTTCACCACAATTCTGGGAACTTAATTTTTTCATCTATTACTCTTCAAACGGGGCCAGGAGTTAGTGGTCAGCAGCAGAGAGATGGCTCTCCTGCACAGAAGCAGCTGGTCCTGAGGGAACATGGGGCTCGTAGGTGCAAAGCACAAGTCACACAAAATGATCTGTGAACTCCAAAAGAAAAAAAAACTCAGATTTTATTTTTTTTTTATATTTTTATTTTATTTATTTATTTTTATATGGTGCTGAGGATCGAACCCAGGGTCTCGCATGTGCGAGGCGAGTGCTCTGCCACTGAGCCACAACCCCAGCCCTCAGCTTTGATTTTTAAGAGTGTGGTTTAAGTTGGGTGCAGTGGTACATGCCTGTAATCCCAGTTGCTGGGGAGGCTGAGGCAAAAGGATCACAGGTTCAAAGCCAGCCTCAGCAACTGAGCAAGGCCCTCGCTCAAACAGAAAAGGGCTGGGCATGTGGCTCAGTGGTTAAGTGCCCCCAGGTTTAATTCCTGGTACCAAAAAAAATGTGGTTTAAACAAACAAGGAAGTTCAATATGATTGACCATGTTGAGAAAATTGCTTTATTTTAGGAGTTCAATCCTCAACAGCATTAACTAAGTGCAAAACATAAAACAACGACAGAAAAGGAGGATGACTCAATCCTGAGTCGTCATGTCACATTTCTGGGTTGTGACTGCAAGGGCCATTTTGAAGGCGCTGCTCGGCACCAATTGGCTGCTGATGAGTCACTGGGCTGCTGACCTCGCCCTGGCCCTCTGCAGGCCTTGGGCTGCACATGAGGAAGCAGATGGTGTTTTTCCTTGAGAGCTTGAGAGGGCGTGTCCAAATGCTGCTCAGGTAGGGATGACATCACCCTCACAGTGGCATTACCTCACCACCAGGCAAAGGGATGAGTCACCCTCTTGGGTTGCAGGAGCGCTTCCTCCCCCTCCCCAGCCCTCCTTCCCCTGCACACACCAGTCCCTGTGAGCTGCTGTTCTGATTCGCTGCTCTGCATCTCAAGCTCATTATGGATTTGCTGTTTGAAAAGGATAAAGGCTTGTTGTTTTGTGTTTGTTTTCTCCGTTTGTTTTTCCCTGTCCATAATTTTAGAGTAAAAGGTCTGGCACCTGCAGCACAGCAACCGGGAGTCTGTGCAGCCACCAAGCAGTTCAATAAGGCTATTCAATTCTGCTCCTGAGGAACGCAGGTGGCCTAAGGAGCACCAGGCCCTGCTGCTTGCTACTGCTCACTGAGCTCAGGCGCAGAACCAGAGCTGGGATTTTCAAGTGGAAGGAACTCCAATTAAGAAACAAAGAGGGACTGGGGATGTGGCTCAAGCGGTAGAGCGCTCGCCTGGCATGCGTGTGGCCCGGGTTTGATCCTCAGCACCACATACAAACAAAGATGTTGTGTCCGCCGATAACTAAAAGAAATAAATATTAAAATTCTCTCTCTCTCTCTTTAAAAAAAAAAAAAGAAACAAAGAAACAAAGAGGTCCGACTGCTAACGCAACCACCAGGAGCAATGAGAGCCCACATTCCTCAGCTCTGCGACCACGTCACTTCCACCTGTTACATCTGACTCCCCACACCCCCACGGGCACACCTTCACCCCACTTGTACAGGCATCTGTATGTTGAGACGCCAGATTGTCTGTCCTAGAGAAATGTCCCACAGTCAGGATTTTGCATGTCATTTAACTTGTTCCTTTATTCCCCGTATTTCCCCAAAAGTGTGATGAGACTGGGAACTTGGGCCTGATGCAAGTTCAACGTTTTGGACGAGAACACTTCACAGCTGCTGTTGTGTACTTCCTGTTACACTAGAAGTTCGCAGCTGCAGCCCATGGGCCAGGTCCAGCCCGGTCACTATTCGGGAAAGGAAAGTTTTATTGGCACAAACCACACGATCGTGTGCATATTATCTACAAGTATGTTTGAAGCAGAGTTCATTAATTGCAATAGAGACCATGTGACCAATAAGCTTTCTGTGGCTGTGACCAAAACACCTAACAGCGTAGAGCTTATTCTGCCCCACGGTTTCTAGGGGTCGGTCCTTGACCAGCTGACTCTAGCTCTGGGCCTGAGGCAGACCATCATGCAGAGGATGTGGGGGAAGGCAGCTGCCCAGGTCAGGGCAGCCAAGAGGCAGAGAGAAAGAGGGGAGGAGCCACAGGGAGGGTGCACCCTCCAGGGCACGTCCATGACCCACCCCCTGCAGCCACACGCCCCTGTCTCCAGTCAGCACCTCCTTGCCCCACACAAACTGGCCCGACAGGAGACATCTGGTGTCCCTGTTGTTTTCACGCGGTGAGGTACAGCATTTGGTGGCCTGGCTTCCACTAATGTACTATCAATCCATGGGCTCAGGGGGTCAGCCCCATCCCTTCCTTTAAAAAGTCTCCCACCTTAATAGTTACTGATGAACAAGTGAGTGGATAAAATGCCATCTCCAACTCTGTCATTCTTTCTGCATTTATTAGCTCTAATGTTCCTATGAGGAACTTCCCCTTCTGCTCTGGAAGCCAGCTGTGTGTACACAAGCACATCGTCAACTAGTAGCTGCACCACTGTGGAATCCCAATGTGGGCAACCCGTGGGCACCGAGCCTGGGAATGCTGGTGAGGCCAGCAAAGAGCAAAGGGACACGCCACAGAAGCCAAGTTCACGGACAAACCAGGAAGCCCCGAGAGTCAAAAGAAGAATGGGGAGGAAACGTAGCAAGACACGGCATCACCAGGAGTTGACGTGAAGGCAGAAGGAACAGATGGTCAGGAGAGGACGGAGGACACCACCATGGCTGCTCCAGAGCACACTCCCTGCCTGCTTGGAATCCAGGGAGCCTCCACAGGCCACCACAGGAATGGATGCCACCAGGATGACCCCAGGAACCAAGAACACCCGGCCTCACCAACGCTGGGAGGTGCGAGGGGCGTCCCCAAGGTCCAGGGATGTGCAACCCCTGCCTCCTGTCATCTGGAAACTCCCCTTACCAGGACGGTACCTCTGGAGCCACAGGATCCTCTGCACAGAGGCTGAGGGCATTGGCCACACAAGAAACCAAGACCCACCGCAGGGGCACAGCGCACCTCGCTGGCCCCACGGCAGCTCTGCTGGCCAACACAGTTGCTCACACTACTTCACTGGCCCCACGATCCTCCTCCACAGACAATTTAAAAGGTATGCCTTCTGGACTCCCAGATTGCTGACTGAGGATGTCACTGCTTAGGTGTCCAAAGGCCTCCTGACCCTTCCTGGTTTTTCCTGTGCTCCCAATTCTGCCACAATGAAAAGGAAAGGAATTCATTCTCTTCTGCTGTGGACCTTCAGTGACACTCTGATGAATCAAGGGCTGTCTCTGGGAGCCTTGTGCCTGTTCTAAGCCATTTAGCCATTGCTAGCCGTAGAAATATTTATAGTTAAAAATACCTTTCAAGTACTCACACCAAGTAACAGGAAAAACTGAAGGAAGGTGAGAAAGTCCATAAAATCCCACCAGAACTACCCAGTCCTGGAGACCCTCAGCCCCACCAGAACCACTCAGCCCAGGGCACCTGCAGCCCCACCAGAACTCACCCAGCCCCGGAGACCCTCAGCCCCACCAGAACCACCCAGCCCTGGGCACCTGCAACCCCAACAGAACCCACCCAGCCCTGGGCACCCACAGCCCCAATAGAACCCACAGAGCCCTGGGCACCCATAGTCCCACCAGAATCCACAGAGCCCTGGGTACCCGCAGCCCCACCAGAACCCACCCAGCCCAGGGCACCTGCAGCCCCACCAGAACCCACGCAGCCCTGAAGCACTCATCCGTGATTACCGCCCTCTCTAGATGCTGCATTTGGAGGGTGGCCCTCAGTGTTCCCCTGTCTCCTCCTTCCAGGGGAGGACGTTCTAAGTTCCTGCGACACTAGCTCTTCTGTGTGCAGCTCCCAGCCCCCCCCATGACCTCGGCCCCCCACCACGACCGCGGCTCCCTGCATCCTGCACCCCACAGCGGCACTCCAAACAAGCCGTCCTTCCTCCGCAGCCCTCTTCTTAGCTCACCACTCGGTTTTCCTTGTCTTTTAGTCCCCACCCTGAGGGCTGGTCAGAGTGGCTTTTCAGAGCAGATGAGAAGGGGCTGCGGGCACCAGCAGGTGGAGGCAGAGGCCATCCCACAGGTGGACAGCCGCTCTGCCACGGGTACTGGCCACCCTNTAAAAAAAAAAAAAAAAAGAGCTGCTCCAAAGGCAAATTTAAGGCAGAAGAGGCAGAAAGCTTCATCAGGTCAGGTCAGCCCTTTCCTAACTGTGGATTCACAACATAAAAACAAAGCCCCATCTTGGGAGGCAGAGGCCAGTGGGTGGCGAAATTGAGGACAGCCTGGGCAACACAGCAAGACCCTGTCTCAAAAACAGAAAAAAAAAAAAAAAAACCTCAAAAACCAACAAAGATTAATCTAATGTAGAATCAGAGGTATCAAATGGATACCAGTTTCTGATTTATCAGAAATCTCTATCAGCCCTAAAACTCCTCTTTGATATTAACACAGAAGCTCTGATGGACGGTGAAGAACTTCATCAATCACTAAAGAAAACGAACACCAAAGAGAAGGTACAGGTGCATTTCTGCATATTTCAGTTCTTCAAAATGATCCACTGTATCGGACTTAACTCAGTAACTCTTAAACTCAATGAACCAGCTACACACACAGACAGCAAGATGGCTGATGCCCCAAAACTGTTGCACTGTGGAGACACTGTTTCTGTTTCCCTGGAAACAGGAGAATTACTCTGACAGGGAAAATACCAGGAAGACTGCTGAAAGTCAGGGTCCCTGGGAGCCATACCCCAGGCCCAGGGAAGGAGCATCAGGGATGACCACTAGGGGGAGTGCCTGAGAGCAGGGGCCTAGAGAATGCACAGCTGGTCCCCAGAACACACCTCCAGAGACAGCTAATTGCAACCACAGAAGGAAAAGCCCAGAATGATGTAGCCCTTGTTATCTTCAAAGGCTGTGAATCAATAATCGAGAACAATCAGCAAGCAAGGAGGTGAGAAGGGTTAAATTTTCTTTCCTTGCCTTAGTCAACCCACAGAAGATCTCAAGGGAGACTCCCAAGCTGGCTTTTCAAGCAAACCTCGCACACCTACAGCGAGAGTACACGGATTTTAACAGTGGTCTCTGCCTTCGCCTGGATAAACATGCATTTGTGAAGTCAGATAAAAGATGAGCACCAAGACTCTGCATCCAAAACAGGGGGTCAAATCAATTTCTCATCTGGTAATGTGCATGCTGGAATAAGTTGGTTTAGGTCACAGCACTGCTCTCAGCCCTGCTAAGGGATTCATAAAACAAAATTAAATCAAAGCACTGTTTCATGTCTATAATTAAAAGAAAAGCAATTAACCCAAGCAATTATTTAAATATCGGCTTACTACAGAATTGACATTCTTCAAATAAACCACCATCTCAGACAACACAGCCAGACTCAAAATGCACTGTTAATGCGCAAATGGAGAAACGCAGAATGACTTGGACGACTTCAGCAGGAGATACAGAATCTTTAAAAGTGACCGCAGGGCCTTTCAGTAAAGCAGCCCAAGGGTCTGCCAACGGACCCCCTACTGGGAGTCAGCAACCACAAAGGTGCCCCCTTCAGAGTCACCCTGCTCTAAGGCCTGGGAGGTACAGCAGGGTGGGAGAGAGGATGGCACCACCCTCAAGCTTGCCCGCCTTTCTCTGCACCTGCCTGAAACAGAAAGGCAAGGCCCCAGGGAGAAGTATGCCCAAAATAAAACAAAGCCCCAAACTAAGTATAGGCTCACAGTAGAGCTGTTTGTTCTTTTAGGGAGGAAAGAGGGGCATAAAAAACAGGAACAAAGGTGGTATCTCTAAATGATGAGATGATAAAGGTCTTTGTTTAGTATGAGTTATATACACAGATGCAATTACAATATTCTTTACAAAGCATTCTAAACAGAGGAAAGAAGGTTTTTGTATTTATATGCATGTTGCAAGACATAAGGAAGTAGACAGTTCAAGGATCTTATCTACACAGATTTAAAGTGTGATCCAAAGGACACCCAGAGACCTCCCAAAGGAAGACTGTTATGCTAATACCGTGTAAAACAAAATTCTAAGACAATCTGAGAAACCACAGCCAAGGATCACCAGTACATAGTCAAGGCTGAACCTGCATATGCAACATAAAGCATTTCACCTCAGCAGGTCTTCTAAAAACTAAACACAAAATGCTGAGCTGCTATTAACGTCAGAAGAGACCAGGCTTAGTAGCCAGGGCACATCTGTCAGCCTGCAAGGATGAACCGTGGGGCCCGTCATCCACCCTGACACATGTGCCTGAAGAGCTCCTCCTGTACTGATAAACCCCTGAGGAAGTCTGTAGACACCGAATCAACAGCAGAGAGTGGCCATCCAGAGCTGTGCCCCCAGGCAACCCCCTTCCTAACACAAGGTAAAACACCTGCTCTTAACAGAACTGTCACTCCCCTCCCCAGGGACTTTCACAGACATGACTAAAACACCACTAAAGCAGCAGAATGCAACTTTCATACACCTTCTGGGTCAGACAAAGTGAAGGATGGAGTCAGCAAGCCAGGGCCAAGGACACACGCCCTAAGATCATGCTTCATTCATTTATTTTAAAATTCCTGGAATGTATGAAAAGACTAAGTGCACAATTCCCCTGGGACATGTATTTCGGTGTTTCCTGTTCTTGGCTCTACTGAGTCCTGAAGTCAGAGCAGCCTCTGGAGAGTTAGTCCAACCCGTTGCTTTAGCAAGGAGGAAACTGAAGCTGTCCTGCAGCTCACAGAGCCTTCGGTGGAGGAATCCAGACTAGGACAGAAGCTCCCAAATCTGAGAAGGCACACAGCCTAGAGAGCTCCCGTGCTGCCTTTAACTTTTCCAGCAGATGTACAAGTGATCCATAATCAAGTCCTCAGTCAATAACCACATAAGCATTACCCAGCAGACCAGACTCCAGACCAGACTCCTCACCGCTCAGCTTCTCTCTAGACTGATAAGGAGCTCCTGCTCATCTTCATACCTCTTCTGCTGAAAGCAACAAGAAGCTGACCTGTGAATACAGGCGTCTGAGGTCTCTGTGGTCACCTGGGAGGCACCTGTTGCGTCTCCCACACACATGCAGGTCCTTCTTCCCACAGCTGCAACGAGCCTCCTCCCTGCATGATCCTTTCCCTCCAAACCACAGGGTGCAGTCAGGAGAACCCACTCTCAGAGAGGTCAGCACCCTTCGTAAACTACGGCTCCCGAAGCGTTTAGAGATGTGTTCTTTCTCCATGCTCCCAGCTCAGGGCACTTCAGGTGGCAGATCCCTCTCAGCTCAGGGCACTTCCGGTGGCAGACTTTGATCCTGCTTTGTGGTCTTGTCCCAGCTTGTGCGCGTGACTTCTGGCTGTGGTGCAGAATGCATCTCACTGAACAGCAGACAGCTCACGCTCATGATACTCTCTCCTCTCCTGCTGGTACGTTCAATCCCACAGATGTTCTCAAGGTGTTTCCATCACATGCTGGATCAGCAATTCTCAAAGTGTGGTCCTCCTCGAGGGGTGCACAGCTTCATGAGACACCCCTGTTCCTTATGCTGTGGCTGTCTACACTGACAGTAAGGCAGTGCTGGCTGCCCCTGCTGGCGCCTGAGCACAGACTGGGTCAGGGCTGGGGCTGCACTGGGCAGGGCTGGGCAGGGCTGGGACTGGGACTGGGCTGAGGCTGGGTCAGGGCTGGGGCTAGGTCAGGGCTGGGGCTGTGCTGGGCTGGGCTGGGCTGGGGCTGGAACAGGGCAGGGCTGGGGTTGGCTGGGGCAAGGGCTCACAGGGACTGGGCTGTGACTGGGCAGGGGCTGGGGCAAGTGCTCACAGAGACTGGGCTGGGACTGGGCTGGGACAGAGGCTGGGGCTGTGCTGGACAGTATTGGGGCTGTGCTGGGGCCGGAACAGGGCAGGGCTGGGGCTGGGGTTGGGCTGGGACAAGTGCTTACAGGAACTGGGCTGGGACTGGGCTGGGGCAGGGCTGGGGCTGGAGCTGGGCAGGGCCTGGGGCTGGAGCTGGGCAGGGGCTGGGGCAAGGGCTCACAGGGACTGGGCTGGGGCTGGACAGGGCAGGGCAGGGGCTGGGGCTGGGCAGGGGCTGGGGCAAGGGCTCACAGGCTCTGGGCAGGGGCTGGACAGGGCAGGGCAAGGGCTAGACAGGAGCTCCACTTGTACTCAACAGGCAACTGAGGTAACTGTGGTTATGCGAGGGGTATATGGCAGACACTTTCTCAGAAATGAATTAAGTAGACTCTCAGTTTAAAGAATTTTCAAGATTTTAAGTGAAAACTTGAGGACTGGAAAGTGTGTATCTGCCGGTGTCCAGCTGAGAGCTTCCAGTCCTCCAGGGTTCTTGGAGGCTGGGTGCGCAGCACAGCGACAAACGCTTGTTTAGCATCCAAGAGGCCTGGGCTCAATCCCCAGAACTATGGCAATAATAATAATAATAATAATAATATTATTATTTTTCTGATGAAATCAGCAGTAATAATAATACTGAGTTTTTTTTGGATATCCTGTAGGGAAACAGAGTCAACATTTGTAAGATCTAATGTAACTCAGTGAATATGTATTTTCTAAATGTTAGAAAATCATGCATGAGTAAAAGTCAAGACAGATGAAGGATATTAATGTAACAGAGCACAAAATGTTCACTGCCATGGTTTCAGATCCACAGTAGAACTAACCCTTAAAGAAGCTCCCACTTATTGCAGGGTAGTGTCTGAAAAAAACCTGCACTCCTATTTGACAGACTACTGGAATGCTTCTCTCTTCTCCAGCCATGTCACACACACAGGGCTGAGTTTCCCCTTCACGTAATTCCCACAGAACAACAATGCAACATAATAACAGAGGCAGATATAAAAGTCTGGGCTTCTGTTATACCAGTAATTAAAGAGATTTACAAAAATTTAAAACAATCCCACTTTTCTCATTAAACTGTTTTTGTACTAGAAAATAGTTATTCTTAATAAAAATGTTATTTATGTTATCATGCAACAGGTTTGTTATTTATTTAACAATTTACTAAGCCTTCTGGAGATTCGTTTTAATTTTTAATCTTGTAAACAGAGATAGATATAATCCATGGAGAAAAACACTCTTGGGAGCCCTTGATAAATTTTAAGAGTGTAAAAGGGTCCAGAAGGCAGAGCATGGGCCTCGCTAGGCTGCGCGGCCTGAGCTCCTGACGGGGCTGGGGTGCAAGTGGGGACGGACTGCAGAACAGGCCAGCACTATGCAGCCTGGCGAGTCCAGGGCCATTCCTGACAGCAGCACCGTAGGCCTGTGGCTTCGAGCAGATAATCCTGGAGCCTCAGCTTTCTGCTTTTACAAAATGGGAACAACACCCAACCTGAGGACTCCGAGGGAACTGCAGTGTGGGGACCCACACACAGAGCAGGAGGCCAGAGCCGCCAGCAGGTCTGCAAACTGGACACGTGCCCTGGAGAAACACTCCCAGGACCAGGCAAAGTCCAGCAGACCCATGGGCCCTCACAGGTGGTCAACGCCTCCAGGGTTTCTATTTTATTTTTCCTGTAACATAGAAAATTTAAACCAGAATAATGTAAAGTGCTCTGCTCTCAGGATTCTGGGGTGAAAAGTGGCTGTTAAGCGTTTCACTCTTCGCTGTCAAGGTGCCAGCACAACTCATAAGGCACACCTCAGTCCACGTTTCAGAGCACTCTACCCACGGAGTGGTGGCTGGGGATGGGAGGGACCGAGGACACTGACAACAGGAGAACCGTGATAAACCGCAGAAAACGGTAAGCTTTAGGGACGGCTGGGGAGTTGGATGTAGTTCAAACACGGCTGGCTCATTTGCCATTTGTAAGAAAGCCTTTGGACACAACTGGCTGCTTATGATTCACACTCAGCAGCACTTGAGTTATCACAACACTCACATCCTGCTTTGCCAGACCATGCAGCTTATCTGTGTGCGTGTTTCTCAATCTGCAGGCACACATGCTTTGCACCACCGCAACACACTAACATCACCTCAGCTGTAAGCAGCTTACAATCTTCTCGTTCTGCTGACCATCCTTTATGTCTAGTTTAAAAACAAAGCAGAACACACACACTCAAGCACAGTCCCAGCAGAATGCAAGAAGAGAAAAGTTCGGCTGGAGCAGCAACTTGTTTGAATACCATTCAAAAAAGTCTAAATATCAACTAACAGTTTAAGTGATTCATAACCACACTCCTATGTGCACTGTGATCCACAAAACCACGGAAGCTCGCTGCTCTCAGAAGACACCTCAGTGCGCTGTCTGGTGAGCGGCAGGCACTTTGAGGCCTGGCCTGGCTCAGCACGCGGCCAGAGTGGAAATGTGACAGTGCTGCTGTCCTGAGTTCCCGCCCCGCCCCGGGCAGCAGAGGAGAGTCTGGATGGTTTTCTGGGAGTGGAGGGAGGCCTGTTGAGACAGAGGGGTGACTGGTGACAGCCTCCATCAGAAAGTTCCATGAGCACCACTCAGGTCAGGCTCAGGCTCCTCTTGGCCTCTCCCAAGCTCACTGCTGGTGGGCGCTGTCCTGCAGCCTCCAGTGGCTGAGGATGGAGGACACTCTGAAACAGGCAAGTGCCGCCATGTAGCAGTCACAACCCAAAGGCTGGGTTTACCTTAAGTGACTTAGACCGTGGGGACGCAGCTCCTAGAAAAACAAGTTCGCCCTCCACAAGGAACATTCCCCTTGCCCCTCCATCAAGGCAGTCAGTATCCCCAGCACTGACAAGGAAACCAAGCTGGGGGGCTCGGCCACTCGACAGAGTGTCAGAGCTTGTGCCCAAGCAGCTGTGGGGCAAGGTGTCTTTGGATCTGTGCTCCACCCTGCACCACTGTGGAGCTCAGAACTATTAAGTACAAACTTTCTGCAAGAAATCAACTTTGGGATCCTGAATTTCAAGAAAATTCCATATGAATTATGTCCATAATTAGGACATATGCTTAAGGGAAGATGTATAGAATAGCAATTATGGTATTTTGCAGCGTGGATTTCTAACTTGTCAAACCCAAGCTTTTTACTTATATTTGCCTTATTATTCCTAGGGCTCTATAGCCAAGAAGTCGGGCTGCACGGTCGCTCAGATGGCGTGCGACGCTGATGGGCAGGTAGTGTTCCTCAGGCACTCTGGGACCTACTCGCTCAAGGCCCAAATCACCCTCAGATCCAGGTGCTATGATTCACCCTCCCTCGCAAGAGGGGAACTGAAGAAAGGAAAACTAAGTGACTGCCCCAGGGTACCGCAAGCCCCAGACTGGCCTCAGACCCAGGCAGCTGGGCCCAGAGCCCAAGCTTTATAGGCAAAGATGTCTGCAACTTCTCCTCACCACCAAGGTTTCTAGTTGACATTTAAAGGAAGTGTCCTACCTCAGGCTTACTCAGGCTGGATGAGACCAGGGAGCCGGATCCCACGTCCAAATCCCACTGCTTTTTACCATGATTCTCGGCATCCAAAGCGGCAATCCGTCCATCTAGAGTACTGATGATCACTAATGACCTGTGGATTCAAATGAAGAGACAAAATCAGAAAACTGTCTAAGAGGCTGTGCACTTATTCCCTGCACCTGAAGGAACCCTGGCCCCCCCAGGCCCCCACTAGGGAGAGGAAAGAGGGGAGCCCACCTCTCGCTTCCACATCCTGCCACCACCATTGACACTACACTCCCTTCAGCTGTTTATATCAGGCATGAAAAGCCCCAATGCCTAGGTCACCGTCCTTCTACACCAAATCCCATGGGGAACTCACTACCTCCTGCTGTCCTCTCCTCCCACCTCCTCCACCTCCCCAAAGCGCTTCCCCTGAACTATCCTCCCAAATGTTCGCTCATCTTGCTCACATAGAAACCGGGCGCTCCCTAAGGACACCTATACCCTAGAGGAGCAGAGCATGCTGTTCTCCATGGCCCCTGACCCTGGGTCCCGATAGGTAGGTGTGTGTGCTGCTGTGTCTCCATGTCGTGGTCCCCCTCTCCCCTCTGGAGCCCTTGGGCTCAGACTGTTCCAGCATCACCTCTCCCAGGAGTCACAGAAGGGCCCAACATCACCAGCCGATTCCTGCAGAGCCCCAGGGCACCAGCCCGCTCCTGTAGGGGCCCGGGGGTCACCAGCCAACTCCTGCAGGGTCCCAGGGTCACCAGCCTACTCCTGCAGGGCCCCAGGGTCACCAGCGGATTCCTGCAGGGCCCCAGGGGTCACCAGCCGACTCCTGCAGGGTTCCAGGGTCACCAAATGACTCCTGCAGGGCTCTGGGTCACCAGCCGACTTCTGCAGGGCCCCAGGGTCACCAGCCGACTCCTGCAGGGTGTCTGTCAACTGCCGGGTTCCGGTCATGGCCTCACCTGCCTCTGTGGGTTCTCACCCCTCCGTCCACCTCTCTCAGCCACTGCGGTGGTCAGACCTGGACCAGGGCATTACCAGCATCAACCTCCCTGCCCTCTGAGATCTCAAGCATCCGCCCAGTACCAACGCCTCTGTCCAGCTCACTCCCTGCCCCTGGCCCCTCCTGCCACTGGTCTATGGCCCTCACCCCATCGTGCCGTTCCCCTGGAGCAGCCCCTGCACACGGCCCTTACTGCCTCTCCCAGACCCAGCTGCGAGCAGCTCCCTCAGCTTGCCCTGCACCGCACAGACCCGTGGCAGGTGGAAAAGCCGGCTGTGCTGACGGCTCACCTTCACTCACGACCACCACTCTGGAAAAGGGCTGGTGACACTGCACAACCCGACATCCTTCCCATGTCCCTCACTACCCCAGGAAGGAGCTTAACGTGGCCTCCCCTCCCCGGACTTCGGCCCCCAGCTCCTCTGAGCTCGCCAGTCTGCCCAAGGAAGGAAAGGCAGTGCCTGGAGCACGCCTCCCGCTACGGGACCTGTTCACCAGCACCGGACGGGACTCCAGCTTCCCTCCCGCGTGCAGGTGAGCTTCAGGGTCCACTCCATCAGCCCCCCCGCCCACTTCGGCACAGCACTGGCCCTCCTGCAAAGGCGAGGACACCTCCAGCATCAAACCTTCCTCTTGCTGAAAAATGAAACCAGAGACCTGTGAGGTGGCCAAACCTGTGATCCCAGCGGCTCAGGAGGCTGAGGCAGGAGGATTGCTAATTCAAAGCCAGCCTCAGCAACAGGAGGTAGTTAGCAGTTCAATGAGACCCTGTCTCTAAATAAAATATAAAATAGGACTGGGGATGTGGCTCAGTGGTCGAGTGCTCCTGAGTTCAATCCCTGGTACCCCACCCCCCCAAAAAAAAGAAACCAGAACAAACAAAACTCTCTCCTGCTCTGGCTCCCACCCCATTTCTTGCTCTTTGTATCAAAACTCTTGGAAGAGCATTCCGTACTGTCTCCACGTCCTCCCTCCGTTTTGAACCAGATCTCTGCCTGACCGCCCTGTCCAGCAATTCCTGGAGTAGTCCCCAGGAGTCCTGTAGACAGCACCTGGGGCCAGGCTCAGGTCTCAGCTCACCATCCAGCAAGGTGGACCAGCTCCCCAACCCTCCACGAAGCACACTCCTTGGTGGCTTCTAGCTCCTAATTTTTATTTTATTTTTTTTACACACTCAATTCTATGCTATTCTTTCTTGGTTTCATTTTTTAGTTCCTTTTCATCTTTTTTCTCATAAAACACTCTCTACCTACGTGTATATTTTTTGGTGCTCTGATCCAGTCCGTGGTATTAAACACCTTGTAGGCTAGCAGCACCTGGCTCTCTCTCTGGCTCCAGGCCTCTCCCTGGGCTCTGGACATGCCTGTCTAACCACCTGCCCCTCCAAGTGCCCGACAAGCTTCTGCAGGGAGACTCCCAGAGTTCCTCCACCACAGCAGGCATAGTTTTCCCTCAGGCCTTTGCATCACTGTGGTTCTGCCTGGAACACACCCCATCCAAGGCAGGCCCTCCATCAACCTCTGTTGAGTCACAGGCGAGTGCTGCAGGGATTCTAGACCTGCTGGCACATGTCTGCTCTAAAGAACATGCAAATCCCAAGCACATGGCCCTGCTGCTGGTGGGACCACAGAAACCACCCCCTCCCTTCCACTGACCAGGAGCACAGACAGACAAATCTGGAGTGTAAACCCACCTGAGACCTTTCAAAGCACAGTCTACCAATTGAAGCCACAAAATTATTCATTTCCAAACTATACACTCATTCTCATTTTGAAATTTCCTAATGGTAACTCTTGGTCTAGTTTGCAAAAATAAAGGCTTTGCCCGGCTACAAATCTTACACTTCCAGATGACAGGCAGGAGAGAGCCAGCTCCCCTCCCACCATGCACTCCTGGGTAAAGCAACCCGGCAGCAGCTGGAGGAGGCTTCCAGGAAGGTCCACGCTTGAGGACAGAATCTCATCAAGCGATAGGCCACAGTGTGATAGCCCAGCTGGCTCTTTCCCAGTCCCACTATGGACACATCCAGTTTTCTGGTTCAAGATCTCTAACTGCCAATAAGTGGCCCAACGACAGTAACAAAAATCTTCAACTGAAACAGAACTGATGTGCAGGCAGCAGCAACCCGTGAAAACCTACAGAGGGTGTCCGCACTTGAACGTGGCTGTGTTAAGATTGAGAACCCACATGTGGACGGACCGCCTGGGGCACTCCACTTACACAGCCTGCACTGGTCTTTGAGTGTTGCTAACTCTACCTTCACCTTCAGAACAAAGAAACTAAACAATAAAATTTGCCCAGACACATGTCATATGTATATAAAAACACATTTTAACAAAAACTTGGTTTAATATGTTAACTATTCTTTCACTAAAAAACTATCACAGGTATACTGAACTGAGTCAAATGTTGTGCTTTTTGGCCAATCCATTCTGTTTTTTAAAGTAAATGAGGTATTTTAATAAACTATTATGTTTAAATGATATAAGAATAACAATATTGCAAACTTGAGCAATATTTCAAAATACAAACACAGGCAGGAACAACCGAGTGTATCACTGACCTAACTGCTATTCGCTCCTGGATTTGCATCGGCACCTTTCATTATTTCAACCCCTCTCTTCATGTGAGTAATAGCAACCCCCTAGCTAGCAGTCAGGTGTCCACCAACACTCACTCACTCACTCACACACACACACACACACGCCCCCTTCACCCTCTCTCATGCCCAAGCCTGGGTGCATTATAAGCTAGCTCCTTCGTACTGCAGGTGTCCTGAGGGGGATTCCCTTTAGCTGCAGCTGATGCAGCAGCACAGGACAGTACAGACCGGCCACTATTTAGACCACCTAATCACCATCCAAAAGGGGGATGCTCACCAGCATAGACTGAGAAAAGCATTAAATAGATATTGCTTTAAAATAAAAAAGTACTTAGAGGCCAGGCACAGTGGCGCACACCTGTAATCCCTGCAGCTTGGGAGGCTGAGGCAGGAGGATCACGAGTTCAAAGCCAGCTTCAGCAACAGCAAGGCATTAAGCAACTGAGGCAGACCCTGTCTCTAAATAAAAAAATACAAAATAGTGCTGGGGATGTGGCTCAGTGGTTGAGTGCCGATGAGTTCAATCCCTAGTACCAAAAAAAAAAAAGTACTTAGGTTGAATGCAGGGTGAAAGATCAGTAATAAGATATGGCATCAGAACAAATGTAGAGATGAAAAGCAGGGAGAACAAAGGCCATTCATCTCCCCATGATCACCTTATAAAGAAGATGAAAAGCACTCACTCATTCAAGAATTGAAGGGACTGCAGGGCACTACTGGAAGACAGGACAGAGCCTGCAGTCAGACCTGGGCACATGCCGCAGTTTTGCCCACTTTCTCCAGGCAAAACTCAGCTACGTCCCCTGTCCCAGTCTACCTGCTCAACCTTACCAACAATCTGCAGTGTTGATTCAAAACTATTAAGGTCACAGGTCCCATCCCACAAGGGGGCTTGGAGGACACATCTCAGCAAACACCCCAGGTGGGTTTAAAGAGAAGGCTAGCGGTGCAGGCCCTGACTGGCCTGGAGAGCCATTTCCTTGAAGAAGAAAGAAGTCATTTATGGCCTGGAACACGTCCGCCAGTAACTGCTTTGAAATGTCCGTTCCTCACACCTTGCTTGGTTTGCAAAGGCTTTGCTTGGATGGTTCCACAGTGAGTACTGTTCTGGGTCCTCCAAGCTCCCCGCAGGAGAGCCCGCTGCTCTCTGCCACACCCGCCTCCTCATCACGTCTGTGCGCCCAGAAGCCACGAAGCAGTGGCAGGCCAGCGCCTCACCATGGACAGCCTTCAGCAGACTATCTGCACCTTTCTGCATCTTCTGACCTTCTGTCCTTTAACACCTTCTGTCCTGCATCCTCCTCCTCCAGGTCCACGCCCACAGCCTCCTCTCCAAACCCACAGAGTCCCAAGCACCCTCTCCTCCACCTGCTTCTCCACCAGGACCTCCTCCTCCTACACAGCAGAGCACCTGTCTCCCAGCACTGAACAGGATGTCCACTGGGCCTGCGCCCTCCACCCCACATTGACACACCAGCCCTGTACTCAGATCCACTTCTGAAACCTCTTCCTGCCTCAGGCCACCAGCCCAAGCTAGAACAGGGGCTCCATGACCAGAGCACCCCAAGAGGCTCCGACATCTTCCAGCCACGGCTCTTCCCCTCAGCTATGTTCTACAGCTGAGATCTGATAACCCGCTGCTTACCCAAGGGAGGCCACACTGCCTCGCCTGTCCAGGAGCCCCAGCCTGGCACCAGTGCACTTGCTAATGTCCCTTGTGCCTCTTCTGCCCATGCAACCTCCTTTCCTGCACCTCTCAAATGAGCAGCACCTTCAGGGGCTCTACCTCTCCCTGCCACTCCTCACCTGCAGCACCCTAGGGGTCTACCTGTCCCTGCCCCCCTCTCCTGCAGCACCCCAGGGGTTCTTCCTCTTCAACAAAGTTCCTTTGCTCATTTATGTTTTCACCTGTGCCTTCAAATATTTCATTTGCCAAATGAATACTGTCTCTCATGAATTACTCCATCTCTAAAGGAAATACTTAAGAGTCAATCTAATTATTCAGGATTTCTGGAAAGAAATAAACATAATTATAATCTAAGGTTTGATATAATTCTAGTTCAAAGCAAAGAAACTTGAGTTTTAAGTTCACTTCCTCCTTATTAAATGTCCAGTTTCCATTGGGTGATTTTCCAACACTGAGGAACTTACAGATCTCCAAGCAGACCCCTGGGGTCTGGGAGCATTGCCGCAGGCTCACCATACCACTCCCCACTGGGCCCCTGCTCAAAGGGTCCTGTGGCCCACACTGTCCTTGGCCGTCCCTTGTCACTGGAGGACTCTATCCTCTTCACTCTCCACTACTGCAGGACTCTCGTTGCCATTGTAACAAGTCCATTAAACACAATCATCCCCCTCTCAAGGAAGAGATGTTTATGCACTCTAGGACGGAGCAGTGCCTCGTCCTGGTGAGAGGCAACAGTGTCTGCTGAGCAACCCAGGAGGACAGACCCGTTACCCACATCAAACAAGACAGAGGCCAGGTAGGGTCCTGCGCCGTGTCTGCAAGAAGAGGGGATCCCCGACACTCACCCTACTGCCCTGCCACCCTAAGTCTGCCTAAGTGGCTACTGCTGCATCCCACCATAGACACAGTGCTCCTCCTGCCAGGGGTCTCACCAGAAGTCATTTATCCTGTAACTGCTCTGAGTGTGCACTCAATTTAGCAGAAAAGACCAGAAGGAATACGCAATTTTTTTTTTTTTTAAAGAATTAGTCACTCAGAACATCTGCCTACTTCAGTCAAGCTGGGTTCTGAGAAGCAGGTGCTAAAGTCCTTCATAAAGCAATTTCAAAGGAGCCATCAGGAGCCAGATTCCTGTAGAAATTTCCCATGGGTAAGAAGAGAAGCAGGTGACAGGACAGTGTCCCATGGACTGAGCCGTTTCTGCACTGGCAACTGCTCTTCTTTCTTTCTTTTCCTGGGGGACAACTTTCACAGAGGTGAAAATGGGATCTGGTTGAATCTGGTGTGTTTTTGTTTCTTTCCCCTGAATCCTCTGTCCCTTAAGCTCTCACATTCTCATTCCAAAACAAACAGACTGCTTGGGCTTTACTTTCCTTGCCTACAAAGGGAACCTTCAGATCAACTCCTTTATGTCAACATCCCTCAAGCGAGCTGCGCCCCAAATCAAAACAAGTACAATATGAGAAATCACCAACTGTTCTCCACCACCTCCACACGTCAGCTGCATCCTGAAGAAACAACCTGATTTTTGATGCTACAGGTGATGTAAGAGTGACAGGTGTCTCTTCCTGTTAGACCAAAACATTGTGGAAGCACTTCTGCTTTACTCCGTGGAACATTTTTCATCAAAATGGTTATTCACAACGGTTAGAAAAACACGTTTAGTCTCCTGTGCTCACTCAGGTCTGTGACTCACACGTCCTCCCCAGGGCTTGTGGTTGCTGGAGCTGGGGACTGACCCAGGGATTCTCCCATATGAAGTGGGCGCTCACCCCTGAGCCAAAGCCTTCCTCTGCATGCTTTAAACATGCTGGTAACAGGCACATATGAGCTCCTCTCTTACAGAAAAAGGAGAGAAGCAGATGGAGTTCCCAGGGACTGAAGAGCCACACGGCAACTACCACTCAGAGCAAGATCAAGAGGGTCCCTCTGCAGATGCCTCACAGCACAGGGAGCCCAGTTGAAATGAATAGTGGCCCCCACTCCTGTCATGTGACACCAGACTGGCAGCTAAGAACAACTGCAGACAGGAAGGACAGTCCATCACTTGTCCAGAGTAGGTTTATTTTGACTTATAAACTGCTTTCAAAGTTATGTGTAAATTCTTTAAATGTGATTTTAGGTAACCTGGAGAGTCTCGAGTCAGAAGAATGAGCATTGTTGGGACTGGATGACTGAGCTCCCTTTCAACCTTGAATTCTGAGATGCTAAGGAGTCAATGGTCCTGGTAGTTAACAAACAGACAAAACCATGACTATGGCCAGGCATGGTGGTGCACATTTGCCATCCCAGCAACATGGGAGACCAAGGCAGGAGGATCCCGAGCTCAGTGATACCCTGTCTCAAAATAAAAAGAGCCAGGCGCAGTGGCGCATGCTTATAATCCCAGCAGCTTGGGAGGCTGAGGCAGGAGGATTGGAGAGTTCAAAGCCAACCTCAGCAAAAGCGAGGCACTAAGCAACTCAATGAGACCCTGTCTCTAAATAAAATATAAAATAGGGCTGGGGATGAGGCTCAGTGGTAGAGGGCCCTTGAGTTCAACACTCGGGAACCCTCAAAAAATAAATAAATAAAAAGGCTGGGGATGAAGCTCAGTGGTAGAGCACCCCTGGGTCCTATCCCCAGTACCACACCAAAAAAAAAAAAAAAAAATCATGGATCTAAAAATCAGGAGGAAGACCAGATTTCTGTCCTGTAGTTTCACATCATGTCAGCTTGTGAAAAAGGATGGAGAGGAAAGACAAAGAGAAATTAAGGAAATAAACCATCTCACATTTGCGAAGTCTTTTCATGTTATCTCTTAATCCCCCAAATTCTGCTTACAGGCGCAAACTGAGGCAGCACCAGGGAGTGACAGCAAGCGGTTAGAGGCTGACTAGAAAGAAAACAGACTTCCGAGCTGGTGTGACAGGCTAAAGGGGCTCTTCCCAGTGTCTTCAGGATGCCTTCCTGTGAAGATGCCCAGCCCTCTGCAGGAACCACAAGGAACACGCTCCGATCTGTACGTCAGAGGTTGAGTCCAAAACCGTGGCATAAGTCACACTGACATCCACAAAACTTAAGAGTGAGGCAAGGTTAAGGCTTTCTTCTAGACGTCTGCAGCCACCAAACCATTCAAATTTCAACATGTTTAGCAGAGGAAACACAAGACTGCTACCACAAAAAAAAAAAAAAAGCTCATTTTAGCTACTTTAAAAGAAAAACAGTTCATTCACATGCTTGAGATGCAGAGTAAGCATCCTGAATGAAACCAGTGAAGAGTAAAGAATCCTTTTAAGAGAAAAAAAGCACTGAGCAGGTGAGCCTCATCTTGCTTCTTGAGCATCAAAACACAATATGCAAAAATAAAGATCTCGATTCCCCCCCTCCACACCAGCTCTGGTCAGTGAGTTTTGCAAGGACTGTGGTTCTTCACAGCTGTTTGTAATAAATGGTTGGTTAATTCAAATCTGTTCCTCTAACCTTCCTCCCTGAAACAAACAGGATATTGGTCTATTATTATGAAGCTGATAGTCTATGTTTTTCTTTTCCAGTTAAAGAGCATTTAGAAAAAACTTCTATGAATTTTGCATGTCTATGTTTTTCTTTTCCAGTTGAAGAGCACTTAGAAAAAACTTCTATGAACTTTGCATATTTACCTTCTATTGACTATCAAATTCTGTTCCACACTGTCTTAACTTTACACTACCAGACACCCCTAAACCAGGACCATCTCCTCTCAGCCAACTCTATGTGCCAGAGATCACTTGCTCTTCCAGGCAAAATTCCTCTTATGTTTAGTCTTGTATTTGAGCAAAACTGAACCTTCTACCTGCCAACTAGATCCTGCCCAATTCCCTTCACCTCTTTGTCTACTCTTTTCACTTGTAACCTGTTTATACAGGCTCCCTCCTTGCAGTCTGTAAACGAGATCAGAGGTCCCTTGTCCCAAAAGTTGCCTATTATCAGTGAGGCCAGGAGGCAGTGGGGCAGAGAGGGAGGGATCAAAGAGCTCTTGCAATCTGCACTTGGGTCTGCTTTACATTGTCCATGTGCTCACTCCCAGCCTCTCCTCTCCACGTCCTAGTCTTGTTGTTCCAACCTAGCCAGCGGCACTTCTGCCTTCCCAAGGAGGGGGAATTTCCTGAGGTTTATCCATGGGTGCCACCTCTTTTTCACAACTTCAGCTCTCTGCCCTGAATGCTGTTCAGGCCCAGGCCCTCATTTCCACCTGTCTCCCTCGGCCTGTCCTGCCTGTGCCTTTTGGCATCCTTACCTCCAGTTCCACACACACCATAGCTAGAGAAACACACTGGAAGCATATGTCAACATATGCTACATAACATTTCCCAAACTAATGTGTGTGAATTACATGGTCCAGTGGGTCTGAGGGGGTACCTGATTATGGAGTTCTGCTGCACTCCAAGGGGATGGTACTATTAAATAGCATAAGGGGACACAGGGACAGACAGACAGACGGACGGGGACACACACACACACACACACACACACACAATAACCCCAATCTAGCCTCATCTTCTACTTGTCTAGCCTCATCTTCTACTACTCCTCCCTGCCCAGCACACATCTGAATCTCTGTGACACAGCTTACATACACCACAGATGTACATGGAACAAAACATTTTCTAAATGTAATTTCCTGCCTTTGTGTCTCTTGCCGATTTCTCAACTCCAATGTCTATCAGAATTCTACCCACTTAGAACCACAGCCTCTGGGACAGGAGTCCCCTGTGTTTCTCCTTTGCTAGGAAAGCAATAATCCTTCTTTTTCCTTTTTTCTAAAAAAAAATATATATATATATTTACCCACTTTTCAAGAACTCACTCATCCTGCTACAGCATGTCTCACCCAACGAACACCACGAAAATCCTGGGACACCTATGACACTAATCTGCACTGCTCCTGCTCTGTACTGCCAACAGTGGTCTCCTTATTTCACTCTCATGCTGGACTACACCCTCCTAGGAGGGCAGGGGCTGCCTGCTCAGCATCTGTAACCCCAGGGCATCTCCAGCTCTGGTCAGTGACAGTACTTGTATTCTAGAAAAACAAAATATCCTACTCCATATAATTTGCTGAGCAGCTGCTTCAGAAGCTTCTTTAAGAAAAGCTCTTCAGAAGAGCTGACTCATTAGCAAGTCTATGACAATTTTGTGACATATGTTACTTAAAGTATTCAAATATAAACATTCAAATGGTACCTAAAGAAAGTTACCACTTATGCTATTTATTGTACTCTCCAGGCATACAGATCAAGGTTCTGACACTTGACTAAAAATTAAATCTAACATGTTATGATCTAGTAATTACTATATTGTAAGTTTAAGATACTTTGTGATCCTAATTCTTGCCCTCCTGGCTTAATGTACCTAATGCTCCTTTTATCCTTTCATCATTCCATTTGTTAAGGAGCACACCACATTCTTCCACGTTTGCTAGGACTGGACGGCTGCAGAAGATTTTATTTACCATTATCATGTCTTGGGTTTGCATTAAGTCTTTGAAAAGTGCTTTAAAACATGTACCTCAAAGCAATATGTTTAAGGCGGCTAAGAAATCCTACAAGTTCCGTATATTACTGTTAATACAGCAGCCCCTTACCCCCACCCCCGGCTTGTCTTCCCAAGACCTGAAGACCTCGCTCACGCTGGGCAAGCGCTCGAACCTCAAAACTACATCTCCAAACCCAGTAAAGCCTTCGTTATCAAGGAGTGGCCAGTATTCAAGAACCTAACATGCATGGCTCCTAAACTTTTAGAGCGTTCAGGAACTGTCTGCGGCGCTCATTAAAAAAAGCAGATCTAGCTCCTGCCCGGCAGAAGCCCCATTCAGCAGCCCCGGGGTGGAGCCTAGAAAACTACACCCAACCCACATCCCAGGTGGTTTTGATGCAGGTGCTCCGCAGACCTCAATTAGAGGAATACTGATCGCAGCCCGAGTCGGGGACACCGCGGAGCCGTGTCTGAAGGAAAACGTAGCTTCCCTTCCGCAGCCCATTCTCAAAACAGCTGTCACCGCAGCGCAGGCACCGGGTGATTCCCGCAAGGCAAAGAGCAAGGGGAAGGAAAAGGAGGCTTGGAGGACGAAGAAAGCCCGGAAACGAGGACAACCCGCGGGTGAGGCTTCTTTCCAGCCCGCCTGCGCCCGCCCGGGCTGCAAGGACGCCTCTCCGCCCGCAGCCAGCGGCGAACACCCTCACCTGCCGCGCGGCCGCAGTTCGGCGGCGTCGGGATCCGGCGCCCGCGGATCCTGCTCCCCAGCGGCGGCGGGCAGCGCCTCGGCGTCCTCCACCGTCACCTCGGCCGCCCCGGGCCCCGCCGCAGATGTCGAGGTGGGGGCGGCCGCGGCGCCCAAGCCAAGCGCCGGCGCGGGGATGCGCGCGCGTCCCGCCGCTCCGGGCCGCGCCAATCCCAGCAGCAGCGGCAGCAGCAGCAGCAGCAGCGCCCGCGGCCCCGGGCGGCCGGCGCGTGCCATCAGCGGCCCGGCCCGCGAGCGCGCATGGAGGTGCCGCCGCGCGCCGCTCCGAGCCCCAACCAGCGCAAGACGTTCCAGAGACCAGCAGTCGTCCAGACGGTCCCAGCAGCCCGCCGCGCTCCGGCCACGTCTCAGCCCGGCAGCGGGAACCGCCTCCTGAGTGACAGCCGCCCGCTGGCAGCGCCCAGGAGCGACGTCGGCTGTGTGCTCTCTGATTGGCTGCGGGCCTTGCTACTCTGCAAAGGGCGGGCTCTTCTTGATGGGCCACATCACACCTACCAATCAAATCGTGTTTCCATTCCTCGTAGCCTGGCTCTTTTCCGGACGGCGTTACCAATGAGAAATGCCCAGCCCCGAGTGCTCCTCTCTGATTGGCGAGCTCGGCAGTTCCCGGAACACCTTTTCTGAAGCAGATTGGCCATCCTGGTGTCTGGCCTCGCCTCCCAGGGGGTGGGCTGCTGAGGACGTGACTGTCGATGGTGGAAGTGGATGCCCTTCAAAGGGCTGAGCTAACCGCTTCTTGATTGGTTGGAAGCTGCACTTACTACGTGGCGGATTCTGACTGTGAAGGTCTGGACGGACCCCCGGGAAAGGAGGAGTCGGGGCTAAGTCCCTCGTGGCCGGGAGGCTCCGAGAGTAAAGAGGCTTTGGCTGCGGCGCCTCCGTGTCTGTTTGGAAAGGCAAAAGCGAGTCAGAAAAAAAAATAAATAAAGCGACTGCAGAGCGGTATGATCTGGAGGTGCCTGCAGGGATGGGGCGGTGCAGGGGACAGCCCTGTGGCCTGGACGCTGGTTAGGGATTCAGGGACCTGTACATAACCCCGTCCGCTCCTTACCGACTGCTAGGGCCCGGCCGGTGCACTCACGTCATTGTCCAAGGTCACAGAGCAAGTTACAGAATAGGACTTCAGAGTTCTCTGACTCTGGTGTGGCAGGCTTTATACCTCCCGCCAGGCTGAAACCATCAAGATGAGACGCAGAGCCCGAAGTGGAGATGCGAATGGCCAATCAAGGCTTGCGAACTTCTGCAGCAGTTAAGAACGCCCGGGAGATTTTTGAGCAGATGAAAGGAACGATTAGTTGCACCCTTCATCCGTGTGTTCAGAAGAGTAGAGGTGAAGATGACACCTCTTGGAAACCCCAAGAAGAGTTCTTAGGAGGCTGGCAATTTGTGTATATACTTACGTGATTCCCCATGCGCGTACAAGCATGTTCTGTTTACTCCCGTCCAAAACAAAGCAAAACCTGATCTCCCTCTCCAGCTCTCACCACGTTGCTTTGCCCTCCTGCACAGCAAAACTCTAGACTCCTGTCTTCATTTCCTTTCTCCCATTCTTAGGCTCACTACAGTCAGGACTTCCATCCTAAACTTCACCAGAATCGTTCTGGCAGTTGCTAGCAAAGGGCCGCTCTTCCGTGCCACATTTGACTCAGCGACTCAGTCCTTGCCTTGTGAAATACTTTCCCACTGGTTTTCCTGCTTCCCCATAAGGCAGTCACTGGGACTGGGACGGTGCCCCAGTCACTCAGAACGGGAGCCAGGCCTCACGTAGACCACAGGGTGCCCCAGGATCTGAGTCCCATGCCTCTTATTTCCTACTATGTGCACACTCTGTCCTGACCCTGTGGCCGCCTTGCTGTGATAAAGCCAGGTCCCACCTAGGGGTCTTCCTGTGAGCTTTGCCTGCCTAGGACACTTCCCTGTGTATTAGTGTACGGAGGTTGCCATGTCCAGCACCACAGACTGAGTGGCTTAAACAATGGGAGTTTAATTTTTCACAGCTCTGGAAGCTGGAGTCCAAGATCAAGGTGCCACAGGATAGGGTTCTTCTGAGCCCTCCTTGGGCTGTAGATGGCCACCCTCTTGCCTCTTCACTTGCCCAGGCACCCTTGCTGGCTCTCTCTTCTTATAAGGACATATCAGTCATATTGGCCTCATTTTAACTTAGTCATGGCCTTAAAGATCTTATTTCCAATTACAGTTAATTCTGAGGGTGGGAGTTGGGATTTCAACAATATGAAATACAGATTTAGGGGGGATAGAACACAACTCCATAACACCCAGATAGCCACAAGGTGTGTTCCCTTAGTCAAGGTTTTATTACCTCACTATCAAAGCACCTCCTGCACACCTTGTTTAAAACTGAACTGCACCCCTTTACTTCCTGCATGCCTTCCCTGCTTTATTTCTCTCCTTAGCCCTTAAAAACTAATTGCCATATTTGTTTTGTTTACTGTCTGTCTCCCGCCACACACTGATATTCTGTGATGATTTGCTCATTGACGCACTCCAAGAGCCCTCACACAGGGCAAGGTGGCCATAAGCTTGAGTAGATGTTTTTGAATGGATGCATAAATGCCTGGAGATGGGGGAAAGGACAGGTGAAAGGGAGTGTGTTAGTTGCTGCAGGCAGAGGACGATAGGCAAGCAAGATCCTAGAATACATTGAGGAAATAGGACAGCAGCAGCCCTCATGTTGAAAGTAAGACTAGGAGGTTCCCCTAGAGAATACCTGATTTTAACATGAAGAGAAAATAGATAAGAGACCGCAGATTATTACCTACACAGCAAAACAGGAAGATCTCCTAAGCAAGGGATTATAATAGATGACATAAGGAAAATGTTAGACAATTAACACAGGGTAAAAATTATTGTTAATGGCCTATAATGGCCTGAACATGTGTTTTGGAGGACCTGGTCTTCATAGTTTTGAAATTTTTTTTTCAAAAAATAAACATGGCATGAGCAAGGCTATTAATCCAAGCTAATGAGTTAGGAGTGTGCTGCCACCTGTATACACTGGGAAAGTTTTTCACTTATTCATCAGATATTCAGGGAATGCCAAATGGCCACCTGCAAGTAATGGGAATAAAAATGTGCCCAAAACAGCCCTGTCCCTGCCCCTCTGGTCCTTGACACCCAGCTTTCCAGGAAGCAGACATCACTTCAACAACCAGAGATACAAAAACAGAGATACATGCTGAGATGGACAAGGTGCAGGCAGAAAGCCATGGTAATGGAAGGGCCATAAAGAGCCTTTCTCTCACTCAGGAAGAAACAAGCAAATGTTTCCATTTTGAAAAAAAAAAAAATTTAAAGTTCTTAGTCGAGGTCAGTTGACTGGGACAATAACTTGAAGGAGGGTCTCTCTTGAAAAGCGCCTGCCAGGTTTAGGTGGGATGGAGTCCTGGTGACTAGGCGGGAGCTCTGGGAGCTGAGTCTGAGTGTCTCAGGGAACAGTAAGAAAGTGGGACCCAGAGTGACAGATGGTCAATGTGTCCGAACCAGGAGAAGCTGGCACTTAGCCACCCTGAACCAGGGCTGCCAGAACAGCGAGCTTAGACCAGGAGGTCAGCAAAACAGGGCTGAGATTTAGGAATTGAAAGTGCATTAACAGTTGAGGATGGGTTTGGTTGTAAATATCAGAAACATTCACCAGTGGCAAAGATGCATGCAGGGTTTATTTTTCTCCAGCAGCCCCACAGTGATTTAGACTTATGCTCTATTCTTCTATACTTCAGGTATGTCCCTCATTTCTCCTGGTGGTCATCTCAACTCCAGCATCACTCTCTACAGGAAGAGAAAGGGAAGCACAAGAGCGTGTAACACTGGATCTGTCCTATCAAAGGGCTTTCCAAGCTTCTGTTTGCGTCTCACAGATCAGCCTGTTTCAAACAGCCACCGAAGTACAAGGGAAGCTAATGCCAATGCGGGAGGAAGGGGTACTTGCAACCAGCCTTACTGAAGTCTGACCCATGTCCCCCATGCTGCACCTTCTGGGAGGATACCCGTGGACGAGTTTCAATAAATACATACACCGCAGTCGAGATACAGAAAGTCCCCATTTCTGTCCTTGGGCCCTTTTTAAGCAGTCAATCCCTCCTCCCATCTTGGCCCCAGATAATCACTGATCTGTTTTCTGTCACAATAAATTAGTCTGCCTTTTCTGTAATCTTTAATGCAATCGTATAGTATAGACTTTGTCTGGCTTCCGATGTTTCTGCCATTTCCATAAGAAAACTTTGCTCTGGCTAGATCAGTAAGCTCTGGGTGAAGAATGTGAGACTATAAATTTCTGCTGTTTTAAGTCACTGAATTTTGCCAATAGATAACTAATACAGCACAGCAGATTAGTGTGGCAAATTCTGCTGGAGGCCTACCAATAAAAATTCTTCCCCTTATGAATACTTCGAATAATGTGTCAGCAGAGGAGAGAAACCTGCCAAATAAGTGCATTAAAGGATACTCAGAATCAGTGTTCTTCAGAGAACTGCAAGCCCAAACCACGTGGGGGGCCATTGCCTACACACTAGATGACTAAAATTAAGAGCCACAATAAACATATTGTGTTACATCCACACAATGGTATGCTCCCCAGCAATGAGGAGGGACCATGTTGATCCCCTACAACCTGGGTGCATTCAAAGCCCTGTGCCAGGAGAGAGAAGGCAGATCCCAAGGCTGAACTGTCGGAGGCCTTCTACATCCTGGAAAAGGCAAAAACTGGAGTGACCAAAGGAAGGGCCACAGAGGGTGGCTGAAATAGTCCCAATCTTGGTTGTGGTGGTTTGTGTACAAGTATATAAAAACTCAGAAGTATACACCTGAAAAGGGAGGGTTTACTCTGCCGTCACATCTGGGTGACCATGGAATGAAGACCATGACTGGAGCGAGTTCTCATGGCAGTCAAGAAACGCAAAAGGCCAGCCCACCACACACGTGGGTGTCAAACCTCGGCTCTCCTGGTGGCTGAAGTTCCTAGGTGTTGGGTCGACCTCCCTCTCCCCTTCCACGGTGGCTGTGGGAAGGGACTTTCCACTGGCTGAGTAGACCTGAAATGGCCAATCAGGAGCTGACGTGGCAGGACCCCAATCACCAGGGTTCTGGCTGAAGCAATCTCCCGGTCAACTCAGCCACTAAGAAGGTAGAGGCAGCAGGATGGCAAGTCTGAGGCCAGCCTGGGCCACTTAGCAAGACCCTGTCTCAAAATGAAAAACAAGCACTGGGGATGCAGCTCAGTGGCACAGCATGCTGGGTTCAGTCCCCAGTCCAAAATAAATAGAAATAAGTAAAAAATAAAAGAACTGGGATGCAGCTCAGTGGTACAATGGGTTCAATCCCCCGTATGTTAAAAAAAAAAAAAAAAAAACCTGCCACCACCAACAAAGCCCAGAGAACTTTATAATACTATACTCATGGAAAATATCTTTTAAAAATGAAAACGAAAAGCTGGATGTGGTGTGCAGTGCCCCACACCTTTAATCCCAGTGGCTCAGGAGGCTGAGGCAGGAGGTCATGAGTTCAAAGCCAGCCTCAGCAAAAGTGAGGCCCTAAGCAATTCAGTGAGTCCCTGTCTCTAAGTAAAATACAAAATAGGGCTGGGGATGTGGCTCAGTGGTGGAGTGCCCCTGGCACTCTCTCTGCTATGCCCCCCCCCCAAAAAAAATGAATGAAGGGCAGGAGAACTGAAGATAATTATTGGAAAAAAGTAAATTTGAGGATGAATATCAATGAGAATATATTGTTGTCTAGACCAACACTGATGTCTCTGGGGTTCTGAATACATGTACTGTTGAAGGCATGTAATATTAACATACATGAGACCACACAGGTGGAAATAGCCAGATGCAAATAAAGTGGTCAAAGATCTTTACATTGTTTGGAAAAATAAAGGGGTGATTTTTGTCATACTGCACTGGGTCAAGGATACATGCTGTGATCCTAGGTTGAGATCTGAGGGAATAATAGAAGTCGTATGTACAGCTATCAAGCTGATGGAGGTTATTGAATAACAAAACTTGGTCCACACTACACTGGGATTTATCCAAAGTCAGCAAGAAAGGAGAGAAACAAAGAACAGGCGGAACAAGTAGACAAGGAAGACGGAACTGTAGATTCAAACCACGAAATATCTGTGATTCCATGAAACATGCACAGGATCAGAGCCTCTCTCAAGAGCCAGTTTATCAGGCTGAGTAGAAGATCAAAGACAAACCTTCAAGGGAAGACCTGTTGCCAAAGGATGGTCCTGCAAACCACCGTGAAAGGAGAGCTGCTGTAATGGAGAAACTTTTTTATTTTTACTTTTTGGCAGCAGGATTAAATCCAGTGGTGCTTAACCACTGAGCTACATCCCAAGCTCTTTTTAGTTTTTAATTTTTTTATCTTGAGGCAGGGTCTTGCTAAGTTGCTTGGGGCCTTACTAAGTTGCTGAGGTTGGTCTTGAACTTGTGATCCTCCTGCCTCAGCCTCCCGAATCACTGGGATTATAGGCATGTGCTGCCGTGCCCAGCTAATAACTATTTTTCAATATATATTTTTCTTTTTTTTCCCTTTTTCCTGCCCCCCCCCAGTACTCAGGGATTCACATATGCTAATTGCTCTATTTTTAGAGCAAGTTTAAGCTTACAGCAAACTTATGCTTCCAATACAAAAATTCCCCACTATGGTACAACGAACCCAAACTGACACATGATTATCACACAGTCTGCAGTTCACAATAGTGTCCCCACTGGTGGTGTACCTTCTGGTGGGTTTGGACAAATGTGTAATGCCATGTCTCCACATAGTATCATCACAGAATAATTTCACTGTCCTAAAAATCATCTGTGCTCCACCTATTCATTTGCATCCTCCTTAATTCTTCATCTTATCTACCCTACCTACCTGTCTATCTACCTTATCTATCCATCCATTCATCTAAATCTCCAGAAGAAAGATAAGAGTTACCTTTGGGAAAACAAGGGTTGCTAAGGGACAGGTTGTGGAGGGCAGAAGGGAGGCATTTTCCTTCCTTAGCAGGTTTATTAGGATATAATTCACATACCATATGATTCTCCTATGTAAGGTGTAGAGTTCAATAGTTTTTAATATGTTGACAAATTGTGCAGTCAGGACAGAGATTTTTTCCATATTTTTACTAGTGCTTTGCAGTTGTACGTAAAGATGGAATTTGTTGTTACATTTGCACATGCAAATGATGTAACAATATAATTTGGCAATTTCCCCTTTCCCTCTCCTCCTCACCAGGAGGGAGATTTTTAAGCATGGATCTCCTTTGATTTAATAACCAAGGTCCCCATCAACTGCTGCCATTTAAATAGATAAGTGAACAAGACCAACAGTCTGTTTTCCCCTGCCCTTGGCCTGTCGTGGGTGGGCAGTCCTGGGAACCCCACAGTTTTCTGTTGATCCCATGGCTTCACTTCCAATGATGGGTTAAATGCCACCCTGAGGCTGGCCTGCTAGGAACTGGGTCCAGCCTCGGTCTCCCCCAGGGACACCCCATGTTCTTCTTTCTGCCAACTCGGTGGCTCCTTGGAGGAGGGCCTCTTGTGTTTCTGTCCCACTCTGTGTCCCTCTAGTCATGGGGACCCCACTTGGTGCTTATGAGGAAGTTTGCTGAAAATAAAATATGCCTCCGCACACCCCAAACAGAGGTCCCTCCAGGCCTTCAGGGGTGGGCAGTCAGGGGTAGAGGGGTGCCCCGGGGCCTGAGGTCCAGGGGTCCCCACTTGCCTGCCCAAGCTCATCACAGGGCCCGGACTTCAACCTAGTGCTCTGTGGGTTCTTTCAGGCGCTTGTCACCGAGCACGGCTTTCCAGGGTAGGATCACATAGAGGGACAGTTGCACTTTGGTCTCTCAATTCCGCGCCTGGCATGTGTGAGGACATTTTTATAGGCATCCGGTTTGTGTCCGGTGTCTCTTCCTCATTCACTCCAGTGTTTGGCGATGAACCTATTGACAGTTTACCTGGCCTGTGTATCTAAGTTAAAGACAAAGCGCAGCCCATTGATGCCTCCTCCAGGAAGCCTTCCTGTCCTGCCGGCCTCCCACTGCAGCTCTGCTTCTCCTCTCCGGCTGCACAAAGCCGTGCTCCCCTCTAGCAGAGTGCTTCATTCACCTGCCTCACGACCTGCCTCCTCCTGGACTATCATGTGCTCGTGGCAAGTGCTTTTCACAGCGGGTCCCTAGGGTCTCCAGCAGCCAAGGGTGCAGCGGGAGTCCTGGTCTTTCCATCTCCCCTAAGCTTGCTGCCTTAACATCCAACTCGGTCAACAGGTGACCCCACAACACCCATCGTCAGGGAACCCGGAGAAGGCTTTCACCCCCACGCAACCAACATCAGGCCTCCCTAAACCTGACCAGGCTCCGCGCTGGACGTGATTGCGCATGCGTTCCAGGACTGCTGTCCGTCTGCAGAGAGGTAAAGCGGGTGGGGTGGGAGATTAGGACTGGAACCGGGTCCTGGGACCAAACCAAAACCTGCGAGGGGCAAGCATCGGTCTCTGCTCTGGAAGACAGACAGGCTGGGGGACAGAGCATCACACAGCACGCCCCCTACCCCCCGCAGCTAGAGACACTGGGAAGAAAGGAGGGGAGGAAAGAAGCAAACCTGGGAGGGGCAGACGAAGGACACTTAGAGAAACCACATGGAGGAGTATTTCAAATGACTCTGTGCGGATGCACAAGCAGAATTCCGATGTAAATAACTTAAATGATAACAGAGGGATGAGAGATGAGGAGGAATTCTAAAGACTAAAAGAGGTGGAGGAGATATCAACCAGTCACAGTGTATTCACCTGCAAAGGAAACGGTCGATGGGGCAGGCCTGGGGCTGTCCTTGGGATGCCTCCTTAAACAGTGGGCTCTGGGCTGGCATCTGGAACTTGGACCCAGGAAGGCTCCAGTCATTCCCTCAGTGACGAGCATGGCTCACTGTGCCTCTGCTGTTGCGCGGAGGGGTTGACAGTGAGCACCCGCCTTCCTCCTCGGAGTCTGGGGCCTTGGTACCTACTAGGCAGGGGTTTCTACTGGGCCAGCTTCCATAAGCTGGGCCCTGGGTTCAGTGATCGTCCCTAGGAGACACACTTTGTGCATGCGGCAGTTGAATTCTGGAGGAGTTTAGTGCGCCCTGCACGGCTGCACCTGGGAGGACCCCGGGAGCTGCCCCTGGTTCCTCTGGGCTTCCTCCCATCCCTTTGGCTGATTTTTGCTCTGTGTCCTGTGGTAATAAATCACAGCCAGGAGGAGACACAAATGCTGAGTCCTGCAGACCTTGTCATGAGTCACAGAGCCTTGATCTGGGGGCCTCGGCCACTGTTCCCAAACCACTCAACTGAAACAAAAACACAAACAAAAGCTAGAGAGAGAAAAAAAGAGGGAAAGAGAATAAGGGAGAGGTGGACTCAGTGATCCCAACAAGGGAAGATTGAATTCTAGGTGTGATATGGCATTGCCATGGTGTCTAAGAGCCATAAGGTATTGGAACCTCCATGGTGAAACACATACTGTCTGAGATTTGCTTTGGAATAATCTGGAGGGAAGGATTGCCAGGGATGAGGGTCTAGCTGGGGAGATGCCAGTGGAGCCGGTGTCTGTTGAAGCTTGAGGGCACTTCTGTGGGCCTCAGGGGACTGTTTCGTGTTCCTTTGTATGTGTTTGAAATTTTCCCTAATTGAAAAGTTAAGAGAATGTATCTTGGAGACCTTTGCATTGTGCCTCATAGAAAGCTCCCTTGCTGTCCTTCCAGGGCTGTATGATGTCCATCTTGGAAGGTGGTCCTGTCAGGTGTGGCTTTGCTCTGCTCCTGTCCTTGGAGCCTCACCTCATGCCACATGCAGCTCCAGCTGGAACTGCCCCTTGGACAGGTTCTGCAGGGTGGTCCCAGACAGCGAGCTGGGGTCCTGGCCACCCCAGGCCAAGTGGAAAGGGGATTCCTAAGGGCAATCCTGCCTGAGGCAAATGAGTTGGACACATGGAGGGGCAGGGGGCGCTGCTGCCACACAGGAGACCAGGGATCAGAGCCACCCAGAGCAGGGTCTTCAGTCAGCAGCACTTCCAGGGCCAGGTCGGGGGAGCTGGGCTGTCATTCAGCGCCCAGGTCTGTATCTAGTGGCACTTGTGCTATTTTAGGATTATTAACCCTAGGCCTTCAGGGAATGTTAGTTTGGACTCTTCTGTGGCTAACCCCAGAAACCAACTTAAACCATTGTAAAGGAAACGTTTAAAACCTAAGAAGTTGCTACTGGAGGAATGGGGCTGGCGCACAGAACTAGCTGAGAAGTGCTCTGGCTGGGCTGTGGCCATTCCCAGGGTTCACATGCTCAGATTCGTCCTAAGCGCTGTGGTATTGAAGTGGTGGGGTCTTCCAGAAGTAGGACCTGGGGGAGGTCCTTGAGCCACTGGCACTGCCCTTGGGAAGGGTAATGGCACTTCCCCAGGAGTTCTGGCGAGAGTGAGTCGGTATGAAAGGCTGAGCCAATACCGAGTGGAGGCCTGGTTTCTTGTAGATCTGTCTTGCACAGCCTCTGGCCATTGTGAGGCTATCCTCCATAAGGCCTCCCCCAGAGCCCAACAGACATTGGGGCTGTGCCTTTGAGCCTAGGAACTGGGAGCCTGTAAAGGAATCTAACAGAGACAAGCAAAAGCCAATAAAATAACATAAAATCTGCTTTCACTTGTAGGGAGCCTCTGAAAGGAAAATATTGCATTGGATATTTTCCCAGTTTGTTTTAAAGTGGATATCAATATTTTGGCTGGGAAACAAGTGAAAGTTTTTAACACACAAATTTTGTACTTATTTTCTTAGTGAACATCTTTTCACAAAATACAAACAAAAATTTAAATTTAGACTTTACAAAACACTTGTTATACTCTATTTTTGGCAAAGAATTAAACAACTCTCCTCACGTGGATTAGCCATAACATCACCACTGTGTACACTTTTCCCTTTTCTCTTCTACTGACAGGACTATTAATTATGACTCCTTCTCTACTTAAAGGCACTATAGAATTTGACCACTAGTGCCACGGGACCTCTTAATATCTCTACGTCCACATATATAGGAAATACAGTAGATAAGTTATCAGACGATGTCTTCTTGATTTCAGAAAGGTTTCAATTTGCTTGACTTGATTTGTTTAGAAATGACGTAATACTTTCAAATCGACATACTTAGCCTTGCACCTGCAGCAGAGCAGGCAATCAATACGCGTTCAGTCCACCAAACCTACCAGATAGAAGAATATGTGCATTTGCAATGTATTTGGTAATCTTTAGGAAGAAAATTCATTGTCACTCAGTGAAGACCACTGGGCAAAGCTCTCTCATTCTTATGGAAAGCATATAAAGGTCACTGCTTATAGCCAAAAATAATTTTAGGTCTGTACTTAATATTTACATCCCACTCCTAAACAAATATTAATGTCACAAGAAAATAAGGTAGTAATAGTTCTGAGTTCTCTAGAAACTGTAAGATATATATCAGAATGAAAAGATGTGGGCTGTCACATTGAAATGAGAAAACTATTTCCTGAATAAGACTCAGAAATTCTGTCAATTTTGCCCACCATTAAAATGTTAAAGTATCCCTGGGTTATTTTTGCTCCGTGCCCCTACTGTCTAGCTAGTGGTCAACAAACATTGGTAATCATTGCCATTCTTCTTTCATTCCATCCAATTAAAAAAACTTAGCATCTGCTGCTCCCCTTTCAATCCCTTCTCCCCAGAACTTCGGATATCTGCCTGCTTTTCTCTTTAGGGCTCAGCTCAAATGCTCCTTCCCCAGGGTGACTTCTGACCCCCAAACTAAAGCTCCTCCTTCCCTAAAGAATTATTCTCCATCCCACTACTGGGGTTTTCCCAGGTTTCTGCAATCCAGATTTGCTTATGGATATTGTCCCAAGACTCCAAGGGCAGCTTTAGGTCCACCGGATAGCAAGATGTTGTGTCCTGGTTGGCTGTCCTCATGACAAGCAGGCTTAGTGACTAGATCCTCCGGAACTGACCCCTTCTCTTATACTGATACCCCCTTGGACTGGGAGGAAGAAGAGGTGGGCTCCTGGTAGGGCACCCAACAACTGTTCCCACAATTTCATGGGATATGGTGTTTTCAGATATAAACAGAAACTCCCAGGAAAATTGGGATGAGTGCTCACATAGATCCAGAGAGTTCTTGGGGATGCTCAACAGGTGGTTTGAAATGCAACAGAAACATCTTTGGCCACTAGATTTTCTTTCTAGCTTTGCTCAGGTTGTGGAAGTCAGGTTCCAGAAATGGATCGTTCTATGACATACAATGACATATAGGTGGATTCAGTAGGACACCCTGAAACACACACACACACACACACACTCCTCACAACCTGCACATCTCATACAGCACCAGCCCCAGGTCCTCCATATACAGTATCCAGCATATGAATGGAAATAGTTGATAGCCCACAGAACCGAGTTTAAAAGAGTATACCATTTCAAAACCTCCGAGTCAGAACATTTTAAGAAACTGCACTGTTCCAGAAATTCTTCACAGCAAGAAACAGAACAACTTCATAATCTAAATATAGCCAGTTACCACATCCCCTGGAGGCCCAATTGGTCAGTCACTAGAGAGGATGGTCTGCCACCTGGTGGCGACTCTTAGCACTGCCCTTGGTGAAGTACACACCTCCGAGGGGTGTTTCTCCTGCACAGGATAGGAACATAGAAGAGCTAGGAAAGTCCTTAGCTATATTTCTAGCAACGAAAAATAGCACAAGTTACCTATGAAAATTCTTTTTGTTACCAGGGATTGAACCCAGGGCGCTTAACCACTAAGCCACATCCCCAGCTCAGTTTTTTTTGTTTGTTTGTTTGTTTTTTTGAGTCAGGGCCTTGCTAAGTTGCTTAGGGCCTCGCCAAGTTGCTGAGGTTGGCTTTGAACTTGTAATCCTCCTGCCTCAGCCTCCCAAGTGGCTGGGGATCACAGGTATGCACCACCACATTGGGCTACATGTTTAGTTTTTAAAAGTAACTCCTGAACAGCTTTCCAGAGTGGCTATACTGTTTTGCACTCCCACCAGCAATGAGGAGAGACACTTTCTCCAATCTTGGCCAGCATTTGGCCTCATCACCATTAAGTTTTAGCTGGAGGTGGGGAGTGCTATTTAACTTCCTTTGCATTTCCCCAAGGGCTGGTGATATTGAAAATCTTTTCTCTTGCTTTTTGGCCGTTAGGGTCTCCTCTTCGGTGATGCCTTTTTGATTTTTGCACATTTCCTAGTTGGCTGTTTGGTTTGGACATCTGGTTTCATTATTACTGTTTTCACTGTTGAGTTTGGAATGATCTTAGGTGTTTTAGATACACGCCCTTCTTCAGATTTGTGGTCTTTTATTTTCTCTTGTCTGTAGCTTGTCTTCATGCTTTTCGCCCTTTAGATTTTAGATTTTAATAAAGTTTTGATTTTTTGTTTGTTTTGGGTACCAGGGATTGATCTCAGGGGCACTGAACCACTGAGTAACATCCCCAGCCCTCTTTTGTATTTTTTATTTAGATACAGGGTCTCACTAAGTTGCTTAATACCTGCATCACCATTGCTGAGGCTGGCTTTGAACTCACCATTCGCCTGCGTCAGGTCCTGAGCCACTAGGATTACAGACCTGCACCACTGTGCCTGGCCCTTAGTGAAGTTTTAAATTTAATAAATTTAAATTCTGATGAAGTTCAATACACCAATTTTTTAAAAAATGGATCATGCATTGTGTCTAAGATCCCTTCCTCATGCCCTGCCTAGATCGTGAACATCTTGTAGGATTAGTTTTGTTTGCCTGTAGTTCTGCTCAGTAGGTCAGTCAGTGCTCTTTCTCCCAGCCCTACCAGAGATCTGGAACCTCTGAATGACATCAGTGGGGCAAAGGGGTTTGTCACATGGTGTTGCATAAAGCTTCTCTAGGTGAGGTCATCCTGGGTTATCTACAAGGGCTGGGTGTCATCACCCTTGTAAGAGGAAGCAGGAAATCAGCGTGAGTGGTGGATGTCACCAGAGGACCAAGATGTTGGAAGGCGGGGCCAAGAAGTGCAGCAGCCTCCACCAGTTTTTGATTAGGATGGGCCTGAAAATTCGTTCTTGTAACTCAGTTTCCATTCTTCCTTTATCTTTCCAGGAAGCCACATATATTAACTCATATTTTGATAAGCTGTAAGCAATTCTACAATTCCTGGGTTGCATGACTTGTAATAGGCTGATTCGATGCACTAGTCGCCCGTCACTCACCCGTCCAATAACTACACTCGGAGTGCTCACGCGCCGGGTGGGAGGCCCTCCGGACCGCCCTGAGAGGCGCAGGCTTCAGGCTCGGACCCCCAGGAACTTGCCCTCTAGTGGGCGAAATAGGAATAGGTGTATCTACGAAAATAGAGACCGGCGAGAGAGTGCACACGGTGCCAGGCAATACTACGAGGGGAGAGCAGGGCCGCGGTGAGTGCGTCCAGTGCTAGGCCTGCCTGGGTCTGGGGCAGCGATAGGCGTTGGCCAGGGAGGATGGAGGCGGCAGGGCAGACGTTCTGGGCTGAGGCACCAGGTCCTGCCGAGGCGTGGAGACCCAGCAGAACGCGGGACTCTAGGAAACGCCGGGCTCGCGAGGCGAGGAGCTGCGGGGAGAGGAACGTGAAAGGAAGAGCTCCTGGGTGTTTTGTTAAGAAGTCTGGACTTGACCCCGAAATGAGGTGCATCAAAAGATTTGAGCAGGGACGGCCGGCATGGTCCAATTTGGCTTTTTGATACCGCTTTGATGGCTATAGACTAGAGCTGACCCCGGGGCAAGGCTGATGCAGTCACCTGGAATAAGTAACCCTGTGCCAAGCAGCAGGGGTAGGGAGAAGGGCGGGCTCCGAGGGCGGAGGAGGCGAACCCTGCAGGCAGGATGGGATCAGCGGGACAAGGGGACCCAGGACTGCTTGGGGCCGCTGGCTTGGAAACCCTTCTTGCCGTGCTCTTGCTGGTTGTTGGGATCTGTCCTCCGCAGAGAGCAGACGCTGGCAGGTCGTGGTTTGACTGGACTAGCATTGTAAACCAGTTTTTGTTGTTGTTGTTGTTGTTTTTTGGTGCAAAATGCCCAGAATAAGAATCATCTATATGAACATTTTAATTCCAGCTATTTTTTCCCTTTGCTGTGTGGCTCACTCAAGGATCATGTCCCAGACACTAGCAGATGGGGCTGAGTAGACAAGAGATGCCAATGACTAGCGTATTTTATTGATTGTTTAATATTCTTAAAGCTCCATCTGGTTCCAAAAAAGAATTTGGAGCCACCTACTATGAAAACACAAATGCAATAAAGCTGAAGATAACAAACACAAGCGAAAGACGGAATATCTGGGTCCCTTTGTGCACAATGGCCACAGGCCATTGCTTACTCCCTAGCCTCAGGGTCTTCCTTCCTCTCACCAGAAACAGTGCTCTGACTTATCCCTAGTCTCCTCTCCACACTCCGTGGGCTTCTGAGGAAGATGGCTCTAGCTTCTAAAGAATTAGAATTGGACTTCAAGCTCAGGAAACCCACCACCCACCCTGATTGGTTCTGAGGGGGCATATTTCCTAAGCAGGTCTAATTAAAGGAAAGTCTTTGCTCAGTGGATGAGGGACACACAGCGGAGGCTTATGGCAGCTCTCCTGGGGCCATAAAGAGAGGTCCACTGAGGCTGGAGCCAACCTAGGGGAAGCTGAGATGAAATACAGATTCATAACCTTTGAAATCCAGATCACGTGGAGCGCCGAACTACTTGGTTTGGAGAACCAATTGGTTCCTGGGTCAGTTTGGGCTGGATTTTCTGTCACCTAGAAGGGAAATATTTGTAACTTGAAGACATTCCTGGAAGAGGCCTCCTGCCCTGGAAAAGTCAAGGCCAATAAGAAGTGAAATGGAGCCCAGAGGAAAAGGGGCTCAAAATGGTTCACTTGGCTGGGCAGAAGGGACCCTCTTCAGACAGCACACCCCCCTGTTACTCCTTTAGGGAGACAGAAGGCACAAAGGCCTTCAGGAGGGGGAGACTCAGGCCAGGAGCTCTGCTCTCCTCAACAGAAGTTCTCCCCGGAGCTTCCACCATAAATATGCATTGGCCCCCACAGATTCGGGGGTTGAACTGGGATGTTCTGAAATGGGACCTCAGCAGACAGAGGGTCTTGCAGGGACCCCAGGTGTTCAGAAGTCACTGCAAAGGGAGCAGCCTCCTGATGGAGCCTCTGTAGCACCTGAGAAGGCTGCAGGGCTCCTTCCTCCTGCCCCACTCTCTGCTGTTTAGTAAGTGAATATCACTGAACAGATCTTCCCTCGATGTGCCGTTCAGGAAACTGGACAAGGGGCGAAGGGGGACTAGAAAAAGCAAATAGGACACAACGAGAGAGAAAACTGGGCCCCAGTGGATATTGCACTCTGGTGGAGTGCAGTGACCGCGGGCCAGCTCAGCACGTGTATTATATGAGTTTTATCATTAAAAGGGTCACGGTGGGAAAGTCTCTTCAAAGCAAGTGTTATGCTCGAATCTGGGACCCCCAAAAGACCACCAGAGACCAAGATCGATGTAAACAGCAAAGAGGTGTTTATTGTGAGCTAGCTCGGTCCTCAGCACACAGCAACTGGTGACGCTGAGAGGCCCTGAACCCAGGGTTTGCAGCAGTTTTATACATTCTTTGGAGAAGGCAGGGACTTCACATACATCATAGCATCTCTTAGCAAATCATCACACACCGCGGGAAAATCAAATAACAACTCTAAAACATGATTAGCACATTCACTGGCGGGAACAAGTTGAGTAGGGGTGATTGGTCAGTACAAAAGGGGTATTCATTTGAATTGATTGGTATAAACCAAGAGGGGTGTACGTGCTGAACTACATGGTTTCCCAACATGTTATCAACCACCATAAACTACTGGGAGGGTCATCTGGCATCCCAGGTATTTTTCTGACTCATGCTGATTGGTGGCTGCTAGGGGGTTGCTATGGATCCCCACCTAGCCTGACTGAGTCAGGGACACCTGGCACGCAGATCTCTCCTGTTATTTGTAGATAAACAACTTAGCAGGGTGGGAATGTGCCTAGGAGTGCTCTGGGTTTTTCCAAGGACAAAGGTGATGTCCCTTCCTTGGACAGGCTTTGCTCTAAGGTAGACGCTGATTTTTCACAAGCAGAGCCAAGGGCACGAGGAGGAGCAGCCTGATTATGATTATCAGCTTGGACCCTAACTTTCTACCTCTAGCAACTGGCGTCTGAAACGCAAGGTTAAGAACTGAGTAGCTCTGTGACTGGCACAGAATCTCCTACGAACAGGGTGTCACTATAGCAACTGGGCTATTGCGGTCAGTGCCTTGGCACTGAGAGCTCTCTAGAGGTGCGTGGCCTCTGTCCCAGGACAGTTCAAAACCTATGATTCAGTTGCCACTCACAACATCCAGGGATCTCCCCCCTTCTCTGATGCTGCATTATAGACACCCTAAAGTTGTGTATTTCAGACCGCTGGTCTCCACCTACTAGGGCTCATGAAATAGATTTTGTAGGTATCGTCATCTGTTTTGTGCTACTATCATAAAAATATCCCAGACAGACTGGGAAATTTACAAAGGATGGAAATTTACTTGTTCAAAATTCTGGGGACAAGAAGCTAAAGATCAAGGTCTCAGTTTTGGGGGAGGGCCTTCTGGCTCTTCATGCATGGCAAAGGCAGAAGAGCAAGAGAAAGTGGGAGGAGCCAGACTCACCCTTTATAGTGGCACCAATCCCACCCCAAAGGCAGAGCCCTCTTGAAAGTCCCACCTCTTAACACTATTGCAAAGGTGATTAAATTTCAGTATAGTCTGGGAGAAGACAAACATTGAAACCATAGCAGTATGTCTCAACAAACATTTGGGTGAAAAAGAAACAAAAATCTGAGTATTACCTATAATAAGAGTAAGTGCCCTCTTGTCTGTGTTTTTTCAGAGGTGCTGTGTGGCAGGTGGTCCTTCCTCAGGGGTATAGGTCAAAGGTTGATCTGAGATTCTTCCCAGAGGACCTGGAGTGGAAGACAAGGGTCAGATATAGGGAGGAAGAGGGGCTAAGGGAGGAGAAGGAGGTGGGAAGCAATTGCCTCCTGGTTACAGCTACTCTTGTGTTGGGTTCTGTGGGCTGGGGGAGAGGCAGGCACGTGACGAGGCTGGGGTTCTGAGAGCCCTAAGCAAATACTGGGTCCTAGGACTGCATTGCTGGCCTCCTGTGACTGTGTCCGGGAAGGAGTGCCAAATGAGAAGGTTCTGGAGCAGGAGAACAGAAAGTCATTATCTAGGATTATTTATGTCTCTTAAGGTTGTGGCTGGGTGGTGCTGAAGCATTCAGTTCTTAGCAGTTCTTGACCAGGGAAAGGATTGCCCACGGGATGTGGGCGCCACTGTCTGGAGAGACGTCTAGTCATCACAACTGAGTGGCATGGGGTGCTACTGCCTATTAGTGGATGAGGACAGCGTTGCTGCAATGCCCTTAATAAGGAAATCTCCAGCTCAAAACAAGAAAGGTACAGAGTAGAGTCAGAGAGAAAGGGTGCGTGGGAGCCTGGCTGTGGCATTGCAGGGAATATCTTGTGATTTGGTGGGGAGTTTTGCATTGTTGAGATGGTACAGGACACACCTCCAGGTTGTCTTGAGTTTACAACAGAGATTTGGCATCTGAAGATGCATATATAGATTCATCTAAAGAATAACCTCTAGATTCAACCCTAGAATAATTTATAACATCTCCAGTTTTGTACTTTGGGGGTTGGACTGGGATGTTCTGAAACAGGAACTCATTCGATGGAGGGCACAGGGATTAACTCCTCTGATCAGTAGAGGATACATGGTTCTACCTCTCTCCCAGGTGGAGGGCAAAAAGATTTACTCTCCTCATAGGGCAAAGGACACGTGGACCGACTCTTACCACAGAACCTACTGTTACGCTGTTTACCGGTAAGGAGTCCTTGCTTCCCCAATACTGAAGTATAACACCAGAGAAGCATGCTGAGGCAAGTTTAGTGTGGAAAGTAGAAGCTTTATTAAAGTGTAAGGGTAAAAGAAATTGAAGTTAAAGCGTAAAAGTTAAAGGGTAAAAGACCGGGTGTTGTAAAGTTTCTAAGCTGCAAGGTCTGAGTTAAAATGTAAAGGATTAGGTATTGTTAGGTTTCTATGCTACCTGCAAAACCTGAAATTTCTGTAGCTGTTAAGACAATGCTTGGAACTGCCCAGTAAACATTTCCCCTGGCTGTTTGGTTGTTTAATAACTGAAGGGCTCTGTGTGGTCGCACGTAGGTCTTGCAGGGCCTAAACCAATCAGTTTAAATGTGTACTCTCCTTAGGAATGACCTATCACTCCAGCCTGACCTGTTCCCGCCAATGAATGAACTAATCATGTTTAGGAGTTGTTGTTCAATTTTCCCGCGCCTCATGATGATTTGTTCTGATGTATACAAAGCCCTCCGCCCTCCCCAAAAAGTGTACTTAAGCAGTGCTCAGCCCCTGCTCGGGGCTCTGGGTTGCTTTCCCTTCTTGAGTGGGCATGGAGCCCCAGCATGCTGGTTCAATAAATCCCCTTCTGCCAATTGCATGAGTGGTCACTGGGTGGTCTCTTTCTCCGACGTTTCGCGGGACCCTTACAAAAGGACAGCAGAAAAGACTTCTCCCCAGAGGAAGAAGGGGACTCAAGAGGTGGAATCCATGGAAGGGAGGAGGTCTTCCCTCTTTTATAGCTAAAGTCTTCTTTTTTCTGTCAACCTTCCTGTCCTTTGTTCTGTTATCTTGCAGTGATAGAATGTAGGTGGGGAGACCCAAAAGGTGAGGGGCAGATGGACCTAAGGAGTAATCTTGGGCAGGAAGGGCCTGGGACTGCTTCTGATTAGCACCTCCCTGTTTGCTGGGAGCTGTTCCATTAACATTTCTTTAGAATGGGCTCTGGGCCTTGGGAACATTAGCATTTCAATTTCCCAAGTGCTGCTCTGCTTTCCCAGACTCCATTCTCATAATGGCCTTCATTTTTGATTTTACTGGATATTAGACCCGGGATTTACCTAACTACACTAACTACCTATCTTTAAATCTGGCTTCACTACTCTTCTAAAAGGGCATACAGATCTACTCTGTCTAGCAGAGGGTGTGGTAACCCATTACCCATACTGAGCAGAAGGGAATGGGATGTAATTCTCAGATATATCCATATACAAATTAAGATATTTATACATACTCATAAATATTCACATCACATTGAAGCCAGATTTAAAGATAGGTAGTCAGTGTAGTTAGGTAAATTGGGTCTAATATAAATCCAAAATGAAGGAAATCCGAGGAAAGCAGAATAACTCTTGGAATGTTAATGTCCCCAAGGCCCAGAGTCCATCCCAAAGAAATGTTAATGAAACGGCTCCCAGCAAACTTAAAGATGCTGACCCAAAAGTCTTTCCTGCCCAGATTACTCCTCAGGCCCACCTGTGCTCCACTCTATGGGCCTTCCCACCTACATTCCATCATTAAAAGATAACAGAGCAAAGGACAGGAATGGGGGGGCAGATGAAGATCTTAGCTATAAAAAGGGGAAGACATTGCCCGTCCAGATTCCACCTCTTGGGTCCCCTTCTTCCTCCAGGAGAAGTCTTTTCTGCTGTCCTTTACTAAAGCCTCTACTTTCCACTCTAAACTTGCCTCGTCATGCTTCTCTGGTGTTATACTTCAACATTGGGGAAGCAAGGACTTGTCACTGGTAAACAACAGTAACAACATTATTATGCACACTCATGTAAATATTTATATCCATATGCATACCTGTTCAAATTCATAGGAGTATTCATATTCCTGTTCTTGTACACACTCATTGTAAGGGTCCGGCGAAGCATCGGAGAAAGAGACCACCAAGTGACCACTCATGCAATTGGCAGAAGGGGATTTATTGAACCAGCATGCTGGGGCTCCATGCCCACTCAAGAAGGGAAAGCAGCCCAGAGCCCCGAGCAGGGGCTGAGCACTGCTTAAGTACACTTTTTGGGGAGGGCGGAGGGCTTTGTATACATCAGAACAAATCATCATGAGGCGCGGGAAAATTGAACAACAACTCCTAAACATGATTAGTTCATTCATTGGCGGGAACAGGTCAGGCTGGAGTGATAGGTCATTTCTAAATGGGGTACACATTCAAACTGATTGGTTTTAGGGCCTAAATGACTACGTGACCAGTTACACAGAGCCCTTCAGTTATTAAACAACCAAGTAGTCAGGGGAAATATTTACTGGGCAGTTCCAAGCATTGTCTTAACAGCTACAGAAATTTCAGGTTTTTGCAGGTAGCATAGAAACCTAACAATACCTAATCCTTTACATTTTAACTCAGATCTTGCAGCTTAGAAACTTTACAATACCCGGTCTTTTACCCTTTAACTTTTACGCTTTAACTTCAATTTCTTTTACCCTTACATTCCTCACTCCTTTTTCTGACTACTTTTAATCTTAAAAGTAATGCATCACGATTATTGAAGGGTTTCACATTTCATGAGTTGTTTTGCGTTCCCTGGAAACATTTTCAGCATGGCCTCCATTTTAGATTCCACTCGGTATTAGACCCCGATTTATCTAACTACACTGACTACCTAACTTTAAATCTGGCTTCATTCCCCCCTCTAATTTGGGAACTCCTTACTGCTGTAAGGAAGGGGGGGGGGGCGAAGAGAATCTTTCTGGCTTCTTCAGGCTGAAAAGGGACGGTGTGGGG
>NW_026000172.1:2215974-2235721 GCF_001458135.2 Marmota marmota marmota
TTAAGAGGAGTGGCCTGTGGATTAGGACACGTCTGTCACCACTGCCAGGGAGAATTTACACTCTCCGCTGGTGGCCACACTGCCAACCCAACCAACCAATCCAAGCCAAAAACCAAACCTGAACCAAAAAGCTCTGAGAACTTACGCTCTCCACCGAGCCAAAAACCAAAAAGCTCTAAGCGATTGCAAAGGAAAAACAAGAAGGAGAACAAGGAGGAGAAGAAGAGGAGGAAGAAGAAGAGGAAGAGGCACCTTACTTACCCCCTAAAGGAGTCCGTTGGAGTCTCTTTGTCCGGCGATGCGCAGTTCCCGGCCAACGTACCAAATGTAAGGGTCCGGCGAAGCGTCGGAGAAAGAGACCACCAAGTGACCACTCATGCAATTGGCAGAAGGGGATTTATTGAACCAGCATGCTGGGGCTCCATGCCCACTCAAGAAGGGAAAGCAGCCCAGAGCCCCGAGCAGGGGCTGAGCACTGCTTAAGTACACTTTTTGGGGAGGGCGGAGGGCTTTGTATACATCAGAACAAATCATCATGAGGCGCGGGAAAATTGAACAACAACTCCTAAACATGATTAGTTCATTCATTGGTGGGAACAGGTCAGGCTGGAGTGATAGGTCATTTCTAAACGGGGTACACATTCAAACTGATTGGTTTTAGGGCCTAAATGACTACGTGACCAGTTACACAGAGCCCTTCAGTTATTAAACAACCAAGTAGTCAGGGGAAATATTTACTGGGCAGTTCCAAGCATTGTCTTAACAGCTACAGAAATTTCAGGTTTTGCAGGTAGCATAGAAACCTAACAATACCTAATCCTTTACATTTTAACTCAGACCTTGCAGCTTAGAAACTTTATAACACCCGGTCTTTTACCCTTTAACTTTTACGCTTTAACTTCAATTTCTTTTGCCCTTACATCATATTCATTTTTCTCATATTTATGCATTTATATAAGCACATAATCATAATATTCATATATATTCATGCACATATCATATACAGGTTCATGTACATATTAACATAAATATGCATGTATATGTTCATATTCATATAAACAAATTCTTTTCCATATGCAAGCTCATGTTCATATTTGTACAGACAGAATCCAAGGCCAGGATTCCCGCCTGTGGACTATGCGCAACGCAGCTGCAGCTCGGGGAGTGGAAAGCCACACAGAGGGGCTGAGGGGTCCAGGAGAGGCTGCCAGCCCCTTTGGATCTGGGGTTCTCAGGGGACATTGCCAGGAACACCCATGGCTGGCCACTTGTCTGGAGATGCCTTGGGCAGCGGCCCCAGTTTGGGTGAGTGTGTGGCCCTGGCGTTCCAGTGGAGACACTATCGGGGATGGGCAAATTGCTGGTTTGCAACCCCACTTGGGACAGCCCTGCAGGCCACAGGACGGTGGGGCACAAACTGCCATGGACACGCAGCTTAGCGCTGGGTCGCACATCCCCTGGTGCTAAGCCATGGAGTTCTTCCCTGGATGCCCCCGTGGGGCAGCAGCAAATGGCGCAGGGCTCCCTGCGAGTTCCCAGGGCACGGACCGCTGTGTGCCCTGTCCCCTGGGCACAAGTCCTGCCCCAGGAGGAGGAACACAAGCAGGAAAAACAGCCAAACGCCCACTGTCAGGGGCTAGAAGGAAGTTCTCCTTCAAAGAATAACCTGACATTTACAAGAAACAGCCCCCTGGGAGACATCCTGCCTGGGAGACACCCTGCAGCCATCTATCTTCCTGAAACATCCTGCGGTTATCTCACCTTGTGCAGACATCCAGCAACTGCTGATAAGAGAGCTTCCCCATCCCCAGCATATAAATACCCCTGTGTGAACAATAAAAGTTTGCAGCTTGATCAGAATTCCTGTCTTGCTGTCATCCTTCGTGTCTCTTGTCCCTTCATTCCTCCCCATCTAGGTTCGCTGCCCTCGTTGATGTGTTCTGCTGGTCGGGACAGCCCACAGGAACCAGAAGTGCCAGGCCAGGCTGGGGCAGACAGCCAAAGGGGTCCTTTCTTGCCTGCACCAACGTGATACTCCAGGCTTCCCTGGTGACTAAGGCAAGCACTGGGAGGGGGACAATGTGAACAATGCAAGGCTGGGGCCCCTGCTGCCCAGCGGTAGAATACAAGCAGGACTTCTAGGGTCAGAACAAACAAGGCCATAAACATCCCCAGATGCCAGGCAAACCCTGGGCCAAAGAGAACCCAGAACTCCAGCCACAAGGAGGGAGCAATGTGGCTGGTAAGTCCTGCCTCCCACGGGCTTCCCATTAGTCTTTTCTTTGTCACTGGAACAGGGCTCTTTGGTCCCGCCTTTGGGCTACTAACCTGCACTTCCTGTTCCTCACAGACCTGCTGCCGGGGCTACACAGAGCCTGCGTTTTCAAGGATGCCCACCTGTAGGATGTCTTTTTCAGACAAAAAACATTATTGCCCTGATCCTAACGTGTTCTCTAAGCTAAACAATCTGATTTTTATCCCTCCACAGTTTTCTTTAGAAAGCTTTATAGTTGTATTATTAAGAAAATTTGCAAAGGTAATGTTACATTTATGAGTGATGCAAATATTTTCTTGTATTTTATTTTTTAAAATTATGAAAGTACCTTTGATCATCACGAGATAGTAAAAGGCCAGCAATTTGAGATAATTTTCTCACAGTCTCTCACGAGGAGCAAATCACATAATTCTTCTTGGTTTCTAACTATGTAAATATAAAATGTAAACAGATATGTGCACAGAAATTTTGTGATGTCACATAAGGGTGTGTGCACCCCTAGTTAAAAGTAAGTTAAAATGGATCCAAACATTAAAAAAAGGGGGTTTCATAAGGTTTACATAATCATAAACTATACCTTTATTTTTTTTTAAATATTTATTTAGTTGTAGATGAACACACAGTATATTTATGCATTTTTATGTGGTGCTGAGGATTGAACCCAGTGCCTCACACATGCAAGGCAAGCATTTTACCATTTATACATGCAAGGCAAGCACTTTACCACTGAGCTACAGCCTCAGCCCCTACCTTTATTCTTTTTTTTTAGTTGTTGATTTTTTAATTTATGTATATGTGGTGCTGAGGATCGAACCCAGTGCCTCACAGATGCCAGGCAAGCCACAACCACTGAGCCACAACCCCAGCCCCCTACCTTTATTCTTAATGTATATTTTCCCAGATATTTGGATAATCTATAGTCCTTAATTCATAGAATAATTAAAATATGTCTATTTGTTTAATTATTATGTGTCTGTTTGCTTCTAATCATTTTCCTTCAACAGAAAACACATAATTTATATATTTCTTATACATGCATTTACTGATACTCTGCCTTTTAGTTACAGATATTTGAGATAAATGTATTTTACTATAAAATTTTTTTCTTTCAAGAGATAAAACAACCATCAAGTAATTTCTAATTCTCAAATTATGGTACAAACTTTTGTAAGATGATAAACAAATATGATTCTGTCTACAGAAATATCCAAGGGCTTTAACTATATTTTCATTGAGCTATTTCTTCTTATCAAGGTACAACTATTTATATTCTAAGATTTACTGGAATTATTCCAAATATAGCCCAGGAAAAATTCTAGAAGGAGAACAACATGCTTTAACAGACAGGAAACACATTGGAGGTCCTAAGAAGAAATCATCTTTGGGTAAAACAAGGTCTTTATATTCTAGATTTTAATGATAAAAAATTCTTAAAAAAGAAAAAAGAAATTCTTATGTCATTATCTACACAGATAATATAGAAAGTTAAAAAAATTGAGAAACAGATTTATGTATAACTGGACTGACTGTAAATATAGACTAATCAATTCTAGGATATTTCAGGCTATTACCCTGATCTTATTATGCTGATGTGAATTAAGATTTTGTCCATATTTTGACTCAATAAAGACCTATAAAATGTCTTAATGTTTAAGACAAGGATTAATTTTAGTGAGTAAATTCACATCCTTAATTAAATAATAAACATTTTAAATACTGACTCAAATTCCAATTTTGACATTTCTCCTTGGAGACTAAATTTGATCCTTGCATATTACTTCTGTTTGTTGGATAGTTGTAAGATTTGAGAAAACATTTTATTAGGACTGATCTTCTTCAAATTAAAGTCGTATGTTAGTTTGGAGCAGTAAAATTTGCAAACTTTGTTGGAAATTCATTGGTATTATATAAGCTCTTTGACTTGGATATGGATACTCTCTGACTTAATATCCATAAAAAAATATGGTAAGATTTATATACTACTCCCTACACTGGGAAGTAACCTTAATCATATTTTCTAAAAGACAATTAAGAGACACCTATTTAAAGGATAATATTCTGAGATACAGAGATATTTTAAGATATGATATCTTCTCTCAGAAAGAGATTGAGGGTTCTTTTTAAATTACCAAGATGGATCAACTAGTCTATATACTAGAAAATTACAATAATCAATAAAAGATATCTCATTTTCATATCTAGCCTCAATTACTATTAACAGAGAAGGCCTTAAAAATCACCTACTTGAAACTAAGATCAGAGGGGACCTCTCAAAATTAATATAAACTAGAACAAATTCAGGGAGATTTTCAAAAGATCCAAATACATGTATTGTAATATTTCAAAATTTATGCCAGATGTCTAATCTTACCTAAAGAAATATTATGGTATTACTTATCTAAACTTTGAAATAGAAGACCATCTTGAAAACAACTTTAAAGGAAATTTATCTTAACTATGTCCCAGTAACACAGAATAGGGACAAAGCTCATTGTCTGTCTGAAACACAGACAACCCCCCAAAACAGATATCCAACAGATAAACAAAATGCCTAAAAAATAATTTTAATAAGCCTTTAGAAAAATCCTGATATTTTCATAGAGAGACTTAAAGAGAAAATACAACACCTAAACTTATAGGGCCCACCCATTTTCTAAAGAATCCAGTTAACCCTAGACATTCCAAGGGATTTACAAAGGGTTAGCATAATTCTAACCAAGTTTAGTCATTACACCATAATTAAATGGAGCTCAAATGAAGAAAAAGAAAGGTAAACATACAGAGATTAAAATGCTAATCTTACCCCAAGAAAAATAAGCTTTCTGATTAAAAATTTTACTCCTCTTCTAAGTTAAAAACAGATTTTAGAAGCCTCTAAACATTGAAACAGGGCCTTACTTCAAGCCCCTATCAACAGTTTGTCACCTGAGGAAAATAACACTAAAAATAGTTACCCCTAAAATATCAGACAGCTATAAATAAATCAGCTCAATAGCTGATAGATAATTTTAATTAAAAAAATTTTAAAAATGATAGACCCTTTTCAACTTTAATAATATGAGATGATGCCCTACATATATTGATATTTTTAAATTAGCAAAGTCATACATAATTATTAGAGCTAATTTTACTACATTAAATAAAGTTACTAAGGATACTCATAGAGCTATTTATTTATACACAAAATTGTTTTGACAATAATCCCTCAAGATGTCATTGCTAGGTCAGTGTAACACAAATTCTAAATTAGATTATTTTCTTAAACAACACTGTTAACTTGTTTTTACCCATTAATATTTAAAATACTAACTCCTCCTCCTTAGGTCAACACTAAACTTGATAACAGTAATGATAGTTTTTTATAGATTCATAAATAAAAACTATTTGTTTCTCTACTTCATTCTTTTTTTTTAAGAGAGAGAGAGAATTTTTTAATATTCATTTATTTTTTTAGTTTTCGGCAGACACAACATCTTTGTTTGTATGTGGTGCTGAGGATTGAACCCGGACCGCATGCATGCCAGGTGAGCGTGCTACCGCTTGAGCCACATCCCCAGCCCTCTATTTCATTCTTTATTAATGATAAAAACCAAAACACTGTCTCTGGACTTATTTAACATATATACTTCCTATTTTGGATGTTTATATAATTTCTCATTGCCCCTAGTAAAAGCCACCATTCCTAAGTTAAAAAGTCTGTTTCTCACTTCATTCCAAATTAAGATAATTAAGTTAATCTAGAGCTAATTTCAAACTACAAATTTTTATATACAAATTATTATATTCTTTATTTTTGGTAATTCTGTTAAAGTCAAAATCAAGTCATACATTTAATAAAGGCTAAATTTTTATTTATCATGATCCCTTTAAGTGACTTTTGCCAAATCTCATGACCAATTAGAGATAATAAATCTTTTCTTATTTAAATACTTGTACTATTGTCGATAATTTAAACTAATGATATTATGATTTATACCAGCCTTTCACTCGATGTTAATATAGTAAAACAGGGGGAAACAGGACCCACAGGCACATAATACGTCTTACAAAATATTTTTAAATTTTTTCTTAAATTGTAATATTGAGAGTCTTACTGCTGCTGAACATGATTCAGTAAATTAAATTAGATTTCAAAGATGGAGCTGAAACCGGTCATCAAGGAAATGTTGAAAACACAGGAAGGTACATCTCCCAACTGCAGAGTTTACAGCCATGCTGCTTTACAGGCTCGTCAGGTAAGTAAAAATTATGAACAAAGTTCTATGGACCCATTTCTCAGGTCCACCTTTAATATACCTTGCAGTGTGAACTTAAAAGTCCACCTATGTAACTAGATTAATCATACTGACTGTAATGGTCAGTTATCCCTATATGTTGATCCTATGGTAAACAGGTTGTTTGGGAGTATCTTTTGAGAAAAAGATAGCATATGAGAAACCTCAACCAGCCAATTATGCTGGTCCTTAGAAATTAAGACTATGTATCTGGACAATTGTCAAAATAGAGAGGTTATTGAAATGGAACTTTCTTATACAGGCCAGTTATTTACATAAAATATCCACCAATGTATTATTGCCCTAATCATTCTATAATAGAAATTGGCATATTTCCTAAATTGATAAATTGTGCAAATGTCTTGCAAGTACAACATAAAATATCTAGAAATGGTGGATATATTTTAGGCTGGTCTCCTAGAATGGACAAGTACAATTGCAGAAGGTTGCAACGACTCCTAGAAACCTTAACCTGCAGTGAGATGGCACCCAAAAGGATGTTTGATGTTTGACTTTTGCCTTCAGAGTATTTACATTACTGACAGACCTAGAAGACTCCTTAAATGTGAGAAGTGAGAGAAAGGATGATTAAATATCCTGTGACAACTTACTTAGTTTTATCGCTAGTTTTAGTAGAGGAAAAGGACATTGATGCTTCATCAATTGCCAGCTAGCATGCTGAAGTTAACATTCAGGCCTTGAAACAGGTGCATGTCAATTAACCAGACCTAGGCAACCTCTTGATCTTATGATCCTTGAAATGACTACTCGAAATATATTCATTGTTCCTACAATTCATGGCTATGTTTTAAAACTTACAACATATGGATTTTCTTAATAATTTGACTTAAATTACTTCCAAGATCCTTCATGGTCAGATAAGTGCTGATGGAAGGATTGGAACTAAGTTAAAATTCTGTGGAAGACACAGTGGTGAATAATGTGAATGAGCCCTCTGCTCTATGGTTTGTGGAAAGGCTTAAATGCCATGGCAAATAAATATGTCTATGTCACGGGGCCAAACACAATGCTTCCCAGTAAAATTGGGAAAAGATTAAGAATCTTCTGATGAGTGTTTGGCAGAGTAACAATAATAACCTGGATCTTCCAAGTTGGTTATGTTATTGAAATGATGTTTTCTACTAATTCCTTTTGTGTTTCAATAATAGATCGTGATGACCTCAGACCAAGAATCCAGTGACTGGAAGATATAATTCCCCAGTTGCCTTTTTTTTTTAATATTAAGAAGATGGGAGGATGTTGGGAGCTGCCCTGGATGCAATCCTGATGCCCCAGCACACTGATCAATTATTGCCTTTGGTGCCAGGCCTCACTGTAACTTGGGTGTTACCCCAGCTCGGGTAGCAAGGCTTGCGTGGCTCCAGGTGTAGGTGTCATTCTCAGGGGTTGAGCTACACTCACCTGATCCTTTGTAATCCTATTCTTTTGCCCTTTTTGGGATAGAATGTTCCATGGATCCTCCCCTTGTGTGTTCCCTGTGTAAGAATAAAGAATTCAGTGGCTCGCTCTCTTTCCACAGAACTTTAAGGTCGCAGAGCCATCTCCAGAATATTGAAAATGGCATTTCTGTGTGGTCGAATGCTTTCTTTGTCATTTTCTTGAGTTATTGGAATAGTCAGATTTTGTGAACCCAGCATTAGGTTGCCAGCTGGGACAGATGGTGAAAGCCTGCTTTCAATCTGACATTAAAATTCAGGCTCATCTGGAATTCCAGATAGGTGACTATTTTACAAAACTGAGCCTTTTTGGTGGACACCTCATACCCACATGAGGTGGGTTGTTTTAGTGCAGCAGCAGTATTTGAGAGGCAGTGTTCTTGGTGGGGGTTGGCTGTAAGCAGGTCATCCACATAGTGCTCGAACCCTCACAGCTAACACTTGTGTTAGACACTCATTATAATATATAAGAATATAGAAAAGATTTTACGTCCCTGACATGACGCAGTCTGGAAGTACTGGATGTGTTATTTTCATATTGAAGTCTTGTCACTCAAAAGCAAACCATAATTAGAAATTTCTTTTTTAATGGAATGCAAACAATTCATCTCTTCAATGTAGTGCTTTGAACCACCGTAGTTACCTGGCCCTGCAAATAGCAGAGTGTATGAATTAGAACCTGTGGGCTGAATATTATAAACAATGTTAGTTATATCAATAAGACCCTTATTGCACAAATTAGTATTCATCAGTGTGAGGTTTTGTTTTTGTTTTGAACAAGCAGGGCTGGAGTATTGCAGCAAAGCCAATTCCATTCTGTTTTAAGAATTTGTCCACAAGAGGCTGGATCCCTATTAGCACTTCTGTTAAGGGGGTATTGTTTCTTCCAGGGCAGGTGACCTCCTCTTTAAACAGCATTGTATTGGTGATGACATTGATCCTCCTCCTCATTGTCCCTTTGGCCCACACAGCCTTACTCACTTTTTAGCTGAACTCCAGAAGAGCTGGCTGTTTCCTTTCCTGAGACTGAATAAGTGCATATTCTGGTGGCACTTGCAAGTGGAGTTATGACTTATTTGGGTGACGAGTTCACCTGAGAACTTAATTTACACAGCAGATCTCAACCAGGAGCTGCATTGGAAAACCTGGCATGTACCTGCTCTGTGGGCAGATGTCAGGACCCCATTCAGAGCCATCTCTTTCAGGAAGAAGCTGAGGTTCAGTACACACATGGTGGGGGAGCTTGCACTGAAGGCCCTGTTTGTCCTCAGCCACCCTGGCCTTAAAGTGACAGTCAGTGCCTGGGTGTTTGGACCTGGGCTCTGAGGCCAAACATGTGGCTCCTATGTATCTCCACATGGGCATGAGCCCTGTGCTTGTGGTGCGGCTGCAGTGCAGCCTGGGGAGCCCAGGGTCTTTGGCCTTTTTAACCAGAACTTAGCTGCTGCTTTTGTCCAGAGCTTATGAGGCTGGAGATTTCTCTCTACTATAGCCATCTGCTTTTCTCCACAGCTGGTTTTCCTTTCTGCAGTTGTTTTTCCTTCCTCACTTCAGTAAGTGTTCATGAGAGAGTGGTATGAAATCTCAGTCTCCCTGGCTTCCTGAGCAGCAGTGGGGCCTCTGAATCCCCTGTTTTCCTCCGTTGCCACCCACCATGATGGGATGCACCAAGAGAGCCCTTAGCAGAGCTGAGGTGGTCCAGGTGCCATGCTGTGGAATCTTCAGAACTGTGAGCAAAGGAAATCTCTTCTCTTTATAAAGTTAGCTTGCATTGAGTAATTTATACCAAAGAAAGCTCTTCTAATAGGTATGCTTTTATGAACAAAAACTTACCTTCACTTCCTCCTTGACCCATCTAAGATTTAAATTTTTTTCATAATTATTATTTTAGGGGTATGCATTGATTTATATAAATCCAAAAGCATGTGTTTCTCCTCATAACAGAATACAATTTGAAACCTTAGTTATATTACCAACATGTTCAATGGCATGTCATATTTAAATTGTTAACAGGTTTTTTAGAGAATGTTATACTTGAGTCTGTATGGCTATCTAGCCACAAGAGACTTTTAAAAGAACAATCATAGATTATTATGTGGTCAATCACTATTCTTCCTGCAATTTCACAAATAATCAGGCAAAATTGATAAAATTTAATGGGCCAAGCCAGGATAAAAGGATCCTATGCCATGCACTCCCTGTGGAGGTGACTGGTGGCCTGGGATGTAGGATATCTGGACCCCAATCCTGTAACATGATTCAATGAGAATCATGAGAATCACAAGTTTATTACATACTTTTTGGTAATGTTTTATTTTAATTTCTGTTTGAAATCCCACTTAAAAGTAATCTAGACCATATTATTTATCCTTTCATTATTGATACATATTTGAATGGTTTCCAGATTGTACATAATGTTGCTGTAAACATTCTTTCACATGGTGAACACAGGTCGGCATTTCCACTGGGTGTATGTCTTAGAGCAGGATCTCTGAGCATCAGCTACAGTCTACTTCCATCTCAAGAGAGGCCATCTTGGAGGTTTTGGAAGTGGTTGTACCCATTTGCATGCATAGCAGCGTGCAAGATTCCAGTTGCTCTACATTCTTACAACTCCCATCAGTGGTTTTAAGCCATTGCATATTTGTATCATATCGTGGTCTTTCTTTTAAATGAGCTAAACCTCCAGCCCTGTATTGCAGTTTTAATTTAAATGTAATTATTAATGATGAGGAGCAGCTTCTCATATACATGGGGGTAATTTTGTGTTGTTCTGTGAAATGGCTCATCAGATACTTGATTAAATACTTGTCCATTCCCCCAACCCTCAATCATCTCTTCTTTTTTTTTATTTTTTTTATTGGTTATTCAAAACATTATAAAGCTCTTGACATATCATATTTCATACATTAGATTCAAGTTGGTTATGAACTCCCAATTTTACCCCAAATACAGATTGCAGAATCACATCGGTTACACATCCACATTTTTACATAATGCCCTATTAGTAACTGTTGTATTCTGCTACCTTTCCTATCCTCTACCATCCCCCCTCCCTCCCCTCCCATCTTCTCTCTCTACCCCATCCACTGTAATTCATATCTCTCCTTGTTTATTTTCCCATTCCCCTCACAACCTCTTATATATAATTTTGTATAACAATGAGGGTCTCCCTCCATTACCATGCAATTTCCCTTTTCTCTCCCTTTCCATCCCACCTCATGTATCTGTTTAATGTTAATCTTTTCTTCCTGCTCTTCCTCCCTGCTCTGTTCTTAGTTGCTCTCATTATATCAAAGAAGACATTTGGTATTTGTTTTTTAGGGATTGGCTAGCTTCATTAAGCATAATCTGCTCTAGTGCCATCCATTTCCCTGCAAATTCTATGATTTTGTTATTTTTCATCTCTTCTTATTCACAGCAGGAGGAGTCTAGATGTGTTGTAAATGCATAGGGATTGCCCTAAGGCCAAGACCTTTGTGCTTGTGCAAAAGTGTATGGTGCTGTAAGAGACCTGGGTATTCCAAAACTCACGTCCATCTGCAAAAGCCATGTGAGAAGACTGGTAAACCTGCACGTGCCTGCCTGGCCCAAGTTGGCACATCATGCAGTATTTATGGAGCCCAAAACTATGTCCTCATTCAGTATGTAGATATGCTGGTTCACATCAAACCCCTCATTGTATTATCAGAAACTGAGGCCCAGACATAAAAAGGGACTGGTCTAGAAACAGGACAACAGCTTTCAGTAGGGTGCTGTTCCCTCCCATAATGTTTATTTTGGAATGATATCACCTGTCATCCTGGAAATCTCTTCCTCATGTTGTTGTGTTGACCTTGTTTTTTCATTGAGAATACACTGTACTTCTTCACATGAGCAATTTTCCACTCCTTACTCACCTATGGGTAAGGAGTGCATACACACATACATACGTGTGCATGTACACATACGTGTGTGTACATAACACATGCACAACTTCTAAGGTTGGCACCCTGACATTGGGGACAGAGAGGGAGAAGACAATAAGGGAGTAACTAGTGGGAAAATTCAGCTTGTAGGTATGCCATCCATGGGGCAGTGACATCTAAAAGGTTTTTAGGGATCTAAGGAAGACAGGGTAGGATTTTATATTCTTTCTACCTAAAACTAAGATAAGTCCATCTACCCTGTGTAAAAAAGAACAAGAGAAGATAGAACTTCGGTTTCTTCCCATATGAGCTGGGTGTTTTAACTGGATGACTTTATGCTTAGAATGTGTTGACCTTGTTTTTTCACTGAGAATACACTGCACTCTGATTTTTTAAAAATATTTATTTTTTAGCCCCTGCACTCTGATTTTATGGGGAAATCAAGACTGAGTTCCCTATAAGTCCTTCAGAGTAATGTGAGTCTCTTGAAAGAGAAATATTTATTACTGGACCCCCTCCATGCTCCAGAATTGTTGAGAGTAAATTGATGTTGTTCTTAAGCTACGAAGCCTAGGGGACTGTGTTGCAGTGTCCACCATGCGACCAGCGCACTGGTTTCATTAATGAGGTTCTTGGCATAAAAGTTAACTAGTGAGATCGAAATAAACACACAGACTCAGTTACCTTTTTCTATGACCAGGTCCGAGACGGCTCCCCTCTCTGGTTCCCACCTCAAACCACCCAGTAGGGCAGCAAGGATTACTCAGGGCTAGCAGGAGAGAGAGAGGGAGCACGCCAGGGAGTAGCCTTTTATTGGGGAACAAGAAATTCAGGGGAGAATTCCATCCAATGAAGGTTGAGGGGGGCCGCACTCCAAGGTCAAGGTCAGTGATTGGCCCCCGGGGTCAGTGGTCAGTCACACCCCCACACGGAAGGCTCTCTCATCAGGAGAGGGCCGGAAAAGCTCCGACACAGTTAGCCAGAGCGCCTCAGACCCAAACCGGGAGTTGCCTAGTCACGTGTGAGAATGGCTTCCCACAGCAGTGAACTGTATTTTCTGGTAGAGAAGCAGTATCCCTTCGATTCTATTGCACATTATTGTTAAGAATTGAGTCACTAACTGCCTAGTGTTGGGACCCACTGTGTGTGCTGGGCCACACATCCATCTAATTCTAAACATAGCAGGATAACAGGGCAGGGTTTATTGTCAGAAGATAATTGAATGTGAGCTTCATTTGATTTCAACAACTATCTTGTGTTAGAGTCTGTAAACAAGTCAAAATAACACCTGGCATTTTGCCAGGGGAATGTTAGAGTTCTTAAACAAGTCTGGACGGTGCCTGGCAAAATGCCAGAGGGAGTGGTTTGAGAAGTAACAAAAACAAGCCATTAAGTGTGGAAATTCTTTATTGGTTGACTGATGTATCTAGTTTATGCTAATTAGATAAGCTGTGTGGAATGTATAAATACTGCTCCTGTCCTGCAATAAACGGCTTCCACTCCTGCTGTATCAACGTACACAAGTTATTCGTCACCCCCCTGATTATTCTGCTGCAGCCAGACTGCGGCAATCTTGCTGATGCAGAATGCAGTTAGTCCCAGAGGAGGAGGACCTGCACAAGATCTGCTAGAACTGAGACCTCTAGAGGTTAGTCTCTGGTGTTTCTCACCTGTCGTGAGCCATCCACAGGCTGCATGTGGACTTTGTTGGCATTGCAGCTGAGTGGATAGGAACATCTGGTGTCTGGGAATGTCCAGTGGACATTTCCTCTGTGTAGGACTGCCTAGAGACATTGTGCAGTTCCTATTCCACTCTGCCATATCCCACACAGCACCTGAGATGGGTGTGACCTGACAAGATGCCAATCAACCTGCTGACTGCAAGACATCATGAAGCAAGACTTTACCCTGGCAACTTTATCTCTGCCTCTGATCCACCCCCTTAAATAAACCTCTGGAGCCATTTTCTTTGTCTAGCTCCAGCACTTGTGTGAACTAAAGCTATCAGCAGTTCCACTTTTGAAAATAGTCCTTTGTTCTTTACTAATTATTGTTAGAGTCTGTAAACAAGTCAGGATGGCTCCTGGCATTTTGCCAGAGAAATGTTAGAGTCTGTAAACAAGTCTGGATGGTGCCTGGCAAAATGCCAGAGGGAGTGGTTTGTGAAGTAACACCAGCCAGCCATTAAGTGTGGAGATTCCTTATTGGTTGACTGATGTATCTAGTTTATGCTAATTAGATAAGCTGTGTGGAATGTATAAATACTGCTCCTGTCCTGCAATAAACGGCTTCCACTCCTGCTGTATCAATCTACACAAGTTATTCGTCACCCCCCGGTTATTTTGCCCAGCCAGCCGGGCTGCGGCAAATTATTCTAGACTTTAATTTCTCAGGTGGATTACAACCTCCTAGCTGGAAGAAGAACCCCCAACAAGATGCTGGCCATCACCCCATACTTACCCATTGTGATTCTCACCTAAGTTTCAGGATTTTCTATGGTTGACACCAAATTGTGAATTGAAAGGGTTTATTTTATTTATGTTTTGTGATCTCCCCAGGAAGTAGATGCCAATGTGATCCCCATTGTGTGTGTGGGGAATGCCTGAAAATCATGATCACTTCTCTAGGATCACAGGAATGGTAATAAAATGTAAATTCTGAAGCCAAATCTGTCCACTAAGGCCCTTGGCTGCATTTATGACTGCCCAAAGGGGTTGAAAGGCCATCTGTGTTTGCATACTTTTATATCGTTGAGAAGATTAAAAAGTCAGTACCCCAAAGAGTACTTGGGGAGTCCTAATTATAGGAAAAGGTTCACTGAACTAAACTGTGAAGAAGTGACCTCAAGCTTTTGGCATTAGAACCCAACAGAACTTAGAACTCTTTTAACCAGGCACACATTCTAGACACAGTCCCTTATCCAGCTCCCATGAAGGAAGATGCTCAAGAGAGCAAGCTGTTTTCTTCATGTTTCCAAAACTTCCAAGGTTGTAGCCACAAAAATGTCCAGAATGGGAGCATTTGTAGATGTTGACAAGGCCAAACACCAGACCCTATGGGCATCAATCAGGAAGCACCCACAGGTAAAAGGGGGTGGATCAGAGAGGACCAATCCAGAAAAACCCCTTCTGTGGTCACACCTGAGAAGTCCTTGTCCTTCCCCTTATGTGTGTGTGTGTGTGTGTGTGTATGTGTGGGGGAGAGGGGAACTGCAGGGGACCTGTAATGACAGGAGGAGATTACCAGATGCTGGAACTCTAGTGGTCTTCCACTGGGCATGGCTGGCCAGGGTGGATATTTAGGCATTGGATAGTAATTTTTCTACTCAGGTATTTATCCAGGGTTCTTATTCTGGTGTCACCCCTAGATGGAGGTCTATATGTATATTTGTAAATTCCTGATTTGGGAATAGATTTTTTCAATGGAAGTGTTTCCTCTGGGGCCAGCCAGGGTCATCAGTGTTATATGTTGTACTGAATGTCAGGTGATCTGTTTGCAGAGTGCCACGCAGATCATCAGGGAGCCATTTTTAACTGTGTCTACTTGAGAAAAGATCAAGTGCAACACATAACCAACAATAATATCTTTGGACTGAGGTTAGATGACCCTTCTGGAGAAGGGTTTCCACAGGCAGGTACTTGAGATGGCCAGGATAGGGCAAGTTACAATATCCGGTATGAGGACTTCTCTATATTCTGTTTGAGCACTTTACCACTTAAATGACCTGCATTTTCATTCCAAAACGAATCTGGACTGAATTTACTACCCTGGCAGTATAGTAGGTATAAATCTTCAGATCACATACTTGTAGAAATAACAGAGAAAGCATTTGGCATCATTTTCAATTTGTACTGGGCATTGGGTATTTTTTAAATTTTATTTTACTGTTACTAGTTTTTGCTTCAGTATCTGGCCCCAGGTAGCCCGTGTAGCGGTTGACTCCACTATGCTTCTAGTCCTTCTATAAGACCTAAAAACTAGCAGCCTTACCAGGAAAGTGTTTCCATGAGGAGGACTGAGGGTTACACAAACAAAGGGAGTCAAACTCTGCTGCATAGTTTTTGGAACTGTGATGTATCACAAATCACATTATTATGTTCCCACCAGGTAAGGAGCTGATTCCTCACCTGCCTTCAGAATACTCCAGTAAGAAAAGCCATTTCTTGCAGCAGTTCAGCCTTTCAGTGCTGGAGGAAGGTGATATGATCCAGTTGCATCTTCAGTCAGCCATGCTGCAGGGACAGTATGTGTGTCCTAGTGGGCTGCCTCCATTTCATAAGGCTGCCATAAGACACTGCCACAATGGTGGGCTTAAGGACAGTAATTACTTTGGTCCTAATTCCAGAGGCTACTCATCAATGTGCTTGCTGGAATGATTTCTTTTTTTTAATATTAATTTTTTTTAGTTGTAGTTGGACACAATACTTTTATTTTTTTTATTTATTTATTTATTTAAATTTTTTTTGTTTATTTATTTTTATGTGGTGCTGAGGGTCGAACCCAGGACCTCGCACAGCTAGGCGAGCACTCTACCGCTGAGCCACAACCCCAGCCCCTACTTTTATTTTTTTATCTGCTGCTGAAAATCGAACCAGGGCCTTGCATATGCTAGGTGAGCACTCTACCACTGAGCTACAACCCCAGACCTGAAATAATTTCTTTTGAGACCCACTCTGACATGTATCACCATCTTCTGTCTCTACATTTGCACAACATTATTTCTATGCTCCTTTGTGTCCTTATTGTCACTTCTTATAAGTGGGACAAATGGATTTAATTAGATTAGGCCCCACACCAAATAACTAGATTAACATTGATTATGTCTTTAAGAATCATATGTGCAAACAGTCACAGTCTGAGGCACTGGATGGTTAAAACATCAACGTGAGATTTAGGGAGGGGACACAATTCACCTGAAAACGTAAACTGGTTTCCTAATGAGGGTAGAATCTGAAGAAAGGGAATACTGAGTGAAAGAATATGCACATGTAACATTGCAGTAGCTACAGGCAGAGCATGGTCACATTGAAACTGCAGCTCTTACATTGCCACCAGAAATCTCTGACTGTACCTGCTTCTCTATAGGCAGAAATCCCTGGGCTTTGGCCTCCTTTTTACTTTTGGCCAATCTCTTGTCCATGTGGCAAATAAAATCACACTGTTCCATTCATTTCCAATTTCCCAGCTGATCAGCTTGAGTCATCTTTCAGTTAATTCTCAGTCATTTAGGTTTGTTCTTCCCTGAGTCAGATTCTGGACCCTGTAATGTGCTCTGTTGCACCTGTAGTCTCCAAGCATCTGCCCCTAGGAGGAACCTGGGGTGACAGCTCTGTCTCTGAAGACCTCCCATAACATAAAAGGACAAGCAACTGTGCCTCTTAAGACAAAGGTTCTCCTGGAATGTTTTCTCTAGGTGCTCACTTCTAAATATGGAGGAGAGAGGATTTCTCCCTACAGGAGCAGGTTTGAAGGAATTTCATACAGTCGTGTGTCTGGGCAGTTCCCAGTTGGGATGCATACTGCCAAGAAGCCATTTGACATGTAGAAGCCTACGTTTTCCCTGTATTGGGGATGTTTTTGGAGGACTCAGTCGGATGAAGATCCTCATGGAGGCTATTAAACACATATGTGCTGTGGCTCCATCACTGACAAAACCCTGGAAGACACCTTGCAAATAATAATTATTTCACCACTATCTGCCACTCATACCAGTTTTCTTTTGCAAGTTTACTATAACCTTTTCTTAATAGGGACTAATGCCATCCACACACCCAAATACAACATGTTGAATCTTCCTGGTCTGAACTCCAGATTCCTATATCAGATGTTTCATGGCACTGTCCCCTTGCCCTCCTCTTATTCTATGCCTACAATAAAGAAGTTTTTTTTTTTTTCCTACATTTCTGTATAGCCCATGTCCACCTGTGTTTGAAATCATAGGACTTGGTGGTCTTTTACATCCCTCTAGAGCAGCCTGTTCCATAATTCATAAACCTACCACATTTTCAAAATCAGCCTATATTTTTATTTGCAAAGGGGAGTTGAGATTAATTCTAGCTGGTGTTTGCCCTTGATGTAAACTGAACCAAGTTTTCCTGGATCCTGGAATTGGAGTCTCATGATGACTCAGTATATAAGAAGGTTCCATTTGTATTATGATGTGTAACACATAGTACTGTGTTCCATATACATATAGTCACAAGTGCTGGGTTTTTTGTTTTTTTTTTAAATATTTGTCACTTTCCAAGTTTTTTGAGAATAAGCAATGTTGCATGAGTCCTTTGGTCTGGTGGAGGGGTTTTGGCTTTGGAATAAGGTACAGCTCATGCTGAGTCCCAGTCCAGCTGCTAATTAGCCATGGGGCTTTGGCCACAGGATGAAACAGACATCATAGCCTGGCCATTAGGTCTAAGGCCAAATTGTCAAATAAAAAGTATTCATTTCATGTTTGAAACAATAGAGTCAAGTCTGTGGACAGATCTGAAGACATGTGTCCCCCACCTCCTAGGACCCCATTTTCCTTTGTTTGCTCTCTGATAGCTGCAATGGGAATGGACCTGTGGCCATCTTCCAGTGGGAGAGAGTGACCTACTATGGACACTTCCCTTTCCTCACTCAGGGCACTGTCTCCTGGTAGGTTGGGTCAGAGGAGAATTATTAATAAGAAACTGTGTCTCTCATCTCTGTCATAAAAAACAGGTAACCAGGCCCTTCACATTTCAGAGGACAGGGCACCTATAGCTGTCAAATCTTGAATGTGTTTGCTACAAAATGAGATATGCTGGAGGCTTTAAGTCCAGTGAGTTTGGGGATATACTTCCTAAACTACATATGCTTCATTGATGATTTCATATGGGTCACACTGATGCAGGACAGATGAGGCCTGAGTCTCAAGGAATTTGCACACCTCAGATTGATTAGCTTTAGTGGTCCAGAGGAACTAAGGCTGGATAATCTCTGATCCAGGGTTGATAAATCCTTTGAGATTCATCTTCAGTGGGTGTTTACATAACAGTGGGTGGTTACATAGCAGAGAGTCTTTGTCCCAAATTTTTGGGACAGGCAGGTTTTTCAAGAAAACAAATAATAACGTTTTTACAGCAAGCTCTCTTGAGACAGAGCCTGTTACAACAGTCTGCAAACCTGGCATTTACAAGAAAGATGAAGCTTCAAACCATAATGAGCTCTCTGAAAGAAAAAAAAAAAAAGAAGAAATCCTGCTACCATTCTTTTGGGGTTACATTAGCACAACGATAATAATCTGGATAATATTCAGGATATATTGGTTTATGTCGTTACAATCAATTTCACCTGTTTTAATTTTTTAATGTGAATATTAGGAAATTTTAAATGACCCTTGTGATTCACATAGGATTTTCATTGGCCATTGCTGCCTTAGGGGATTGCTTCCCAGGCCAATCTGCAGACTCACAGGGTGAGAGAGCAGGAAAGTTAAGTGAAATTGCAAAGTGATTGTCATTATATTATTATATTATTTCCAGTGAATACAATGCAGACATATGATTCATAAGGTGAAGTCACCTTGTATGCGAGGTTCATCGCACACGACCTCTGGCGCTGCTAGATCACTCTTTTTTTTTAAATTTTTTATTGTTGGTTGTTCAAAACATTACAAATTTCTTGATATATCATATTTCACACTTTGATTCAAGTGGGTTATGAACTCCCATTTTTACCCCATATACAGATTGCAGAATTACATCAGCTACACATCCATTGATTTACATATTGCCATACTAGTGTCTGTTGTGTTCTGCTGCCTTTCCTATCCTCTACTATCCCCCCTCCCCTCCCCTCTTCTCTCTCTACCCC
>NW_026000172.1:2239264-2348755 GCF_001458135.2 Marmota marmota marmota
CTCCCCTCCCCTCTTCTCTCTCTACCCCCTCTACTGTCATTCATTTCTCCCCCTTGTATTATTTTTCCCTTTCCCCTCACTTCCTCTTGTATGTACTTTGCATGGAAATGGAAGGAGACCCTCAGGGTTATACAAAAGTAGATCACTCTTTTAAGAGGAAAATTTGCCTAGGATTAGCTGTAGCCTGAGGCCCTCTTGTTCAATTCACAGACCTCAAGAGGAAACTGCCGCCAGGAACCTGTCATTCTGGCCTCACTGATTCCTAGGTTGGACGTCATCTACTGTCACTCAGAAAGGTCTCTGGGCTCAGCCTGCGGGGCGGGTCTGCAGCCCTGTGCAGTGGAGAGCACTCGGGGAGAACCGTCCAATCCTGGCACAGCCAGGGCGGCTTCCGCGTCTGGCCGGGCCCTTTCCTTCTGAGCCGCCCTTCTCGCGATTTCGGCTTCCGTCGCCAGTCCTGGGGTCCCGCTGGCTTTGCCCTGCGGGTGCTGAAGATCCCTGGTGGCCGCCTGGCTCCCGAGCGCCAGGAAATGGTGAGTGTGGCGGGGCCTCTTGAGCCCGGGGAAGGAGGTCGCTGGAACCGCGGGAATGGCTACGGTGGGGCCAGGAGCTGCTGGGGACTCCGGGGTCCGCGGCCTGAGCCCTCCTCCTGGCAGTGTCCCCTCAGGCCCCTGGCCAACCAGGTGGGGAGCGTGTCGGCAGCAGAGCTCCTGCCCAGCCTGCTGCACCCGCTCAGCTAGCCCTAGAGAGTCAGCAGCCCGGTCTTCCCAGGTGGGTGGTGATTGACAGGCGGGATGGCGGTTGGAGAAGTCTCTCCACGTGGGATTTTCCTGCAGGAGAGGAGCAGTGGCTCTGGGCTTCGCTGCCGCCGTCCTCCTAAGCTAGCTGGCTTTCTTGCTTTTTCTCCCTCCTTCCCAACCTTCCTTCCGCAGGGTGCTTTACCAGGAGCTCCATCCCTGGTTCTGATGTAGGGCGGAGGGGGCGGCACCTGAGGAATTCGCGGGCAGCAGGTTTACTTAAGTTGCAGCCGTCCAGATGGAGCAACGCGGGGACCCTGGTAGGGAACTTCTCTGAGATTTATAGTCAGTGCGTGGTTACAGGGCAGCTACTCCTTATCCCATATTTGTAGGTGACACAGGTTGTTACCAAGGGAAACAAAAGTGAAGCTTCTGTTCAGCAAGCTCCCTGAGAAGTCTGTGACATCTGTCTGCAAACTTGGCTTTTACAAGAAAGAGCAAGCTCAACCCACAGTGAGCGCTCTGGAGGAAAAATACTGCTGACATTCTTTATAACAATCTTGGTGACAAGAAGAGAAACTTAATTTTGCTAGTGGTTGTTTTGGGGCTACATGAGTACTTTTTATTTTTTATTTTGAGACAGGGTGTAGCTAAATTGCTGAGACTGGCCTAGATATGGTCGGATTTATACAGACCTTTCTATTGGATTTAAGAGTACAAGTTTCAGCCGTGAAAGGACACTTGCAATGTCCAGGCAAAGTCCAAACACCAGGCCACAGCCCGGAATCCCAAGCCAGAGCTTTATTGTCAGTAGCAGGAGGCAAAGCCTCAGCCCTCCCAGGGCAGGATTTAGCTGGAGGAGGAGTTCCTTAAGCTGCTTAGGGGTTTCATCATAAGCTGGGGTGGGGTTGGATCCTTCAGAGCTCACATGTTCTTGTGGGAAGCTAAGCAGTGTTGCCTCAAAATGGAAATTTAAAAGCCTCTAGATAAAATGGCTCCTGACCTAAAATGGTGAATCTGATGCCAATAAACTGGGCTCGGTGATGCACACCTGTGATCCCAGAGGCCCTGAAGGCTGAGGCAGGAGGATTGGGAGTTCAAAGCCAGCATCAAAAACTTATCAAGACTCTAAGCAACTCAGTGAGACCACATCTCTACATAAAATTTCAGAAAAAACAGGATGAAGCTTTGTGGTTAAGCACCCCTGGGTTTAATCCCTGGTACCAAATAAACAAACAACAACAAGACAAAAACAATTATATGGATTCATCTATGGATTTTTTTTTATACTGTGAATCCTTGATTATTATGGTAGTGTTATAGTTTCATGATATACACTATCTAGTAATGATAGCTACTTCTTTTGCTCTTATAAGTAAAAGGTTTCTCTGCTGTTATGCTCAAATTCAGGACCCCCAAAAGACCACCAGAGACCAAGATCGATGTAAGCAGCAAAGAGGTGTTTATTGCAAGCTAGCTCGGTCCTCCGCGTGCACACAGCAACTGGTGACGCTGAGAGGCCCCGAGCCCAGGGTTTGAAGCAGTTTTATACATTCTTTGGAGAAGGCAGGGACCCCCACATACATCATAGCATCTCTTAGCAAATCATCGCACACCGCAGGAAAATCAAATAACAACTCTAAAACATTATTAGTACATTCACTGGCGGGAACAAGTTGGGTAGGGGTGATTGGTCAGTACAAAAGGGGTATTCATTTGAACTGATTGGTTTAAGCCAAGAGGGGTGTTCGCGCTGAACTACATGGTTTCCCAACATATTATCAACCACCATAAACTACTGGGAGGGTCATCTGGCATCCCAGGTATTTCCCTGTCTCATGCTGATTGGTGGCTGCTAGGGGGTTGTTATGGATCCCCACCTAGCCTGACTGAGTCAGGGACACCTGGCACAGCAGATCTCTCCTGTTATTTGTAGATAAACAACTTAACAGGGTGGGAATGTGCCTAGGAGTGCTCTGTGGGTCCTTCCAAGGACAAAGGTGATGTCCCTTCCTTGGACAGGCTTTGCTCTGAGGTAGAGGCTGGTTTTTCATGCTAAGTCAACATGTGTTTAACTTAGTGGATAAATTATAGAAACTTATTCTTTCGTTCCTTATTCCATTACAAATAAAGCATGCTGATTTTTTTTATTAGTGCATTATAGTCATACATGCTGTTGGGGTTCATTTGCTGTAATTATTCAAGCATGAGTTTAATTTGCTCCATTTTAGTGGTACTTCCCCCTTTCCCTCTCCTCCTAGCTCCCCATTCCCCCTCCTCTCCTGGTCTTCCTTCTATTTATTTATATTTTAAACTACTGCTTTATAGATAAACTTAACGGTGAAATTCACTGTGATATTTTCATATATGTGCAGAGCAGTTTTGATGGGATAATATAGATAAGTATGGGGGAAATGGTCATTGCTGTAATGATGACTTTTGTTACTGGTGCATGGGATGTGTAATGGAGTCTTTTATGGACTTCTGTATATTTTAGTTTCTCATAAATCCTACACATTTCTCTTAACAAATATGTTCCCATGTGAGATACAACATTTATGTGAATCTTTATGAAAGTCACGTGGTGTTGGGCTTGGTGGCCCTGAGTCTGTTATAACAGTCTGTAATCCCAGTGGCTCAGGAGGCTGAGGCAGGAGCATCCTGAGATCCTTCAACCTCAGCAACTTAGCAAGGCCCTAAGCAACTCAGTGAGACCCTGTGTCTAAATAAAATACAAAAAAGGGCTGGGATATGGCTCAAGGGTTGAGTGCCCCTGGGTTTAATCCCCAGCACCAAAACAAAACCAAAAAAACCTCAGGTAGTGTAAACTTGTGTGTGTCCATCCTCACCTTGTCAAGATGACTTTCCCCCATGTAGACTTTATGTCACTGGGTTCTTATTATGCCCTGGACCCATGTTTCAGAACTGCCTGATGTGAGGATCTCACAGCTGTCTAAGTTCTCTTGGAGTGTCTCATGAACATCAGTACCTGGGTACATTTCTTTTTTTTCTTTTCTTTCTTTCTTTCTTTTTTTTTAGTTGTAGATAGACACAATATTTTTATTTTATTTGTATATTTATGTGATGTTGAAGATCGAACCCAGTGTGCCCACTGCATACTGCCGCAGTCCGGCTGCAGCAAAATAACCGGGGGGTGACGAACAACTTGTGTATGTTGATACAGCAGGAGTGGGAGCCGTTTATTATAGGACAACAGAGGTAGTTATACATTCCACACAGCTTATATTAATTAGCATAAACTAGATACAGCAGTCAACCAATAAGAAATCTCCACACTTAATGGCTCCTGGCCTTACTTCACAAACCACTCCCTCTGGCAATATGCCAGGCGCCATCCAGACTTGTTTACAGACTCTAACACATACGAGGCAAGTGCTTAACCACTGAGCCATAAACCCAGCCCTAAATACATTTCTTGATGTGGTTGGATGTGTAGGCCCTTCTGTTGCACTTAACAATACAAATGGTTTTGATATATATATTGATGTATCTGTGGAATGTTCTGTGTTGTGATTCTTGGGTCTTTATTATTGTAATAATATAGTTCACTCATATACATTAGAGTCAGGAAATGATAGCTGCTGCTTTTGCTATTGTAGTTCAGAGATTTCTTGGCTAATTGGACACATAGTTATCCTTCCAGAAGAATGTCAGAACTTTTTGCTGTGGTCCCTTCTTTTATTAAAATAAAGCATGATGAAATTTTGATGGAATATTATTCTAGATTAACTTGGGGAAATGGTCATCTTGATATTGAAGAGTTTTGTCATCTATGCATGGGGTATGTAATTGAGTCTTTTATGTTCTTATGTGTATTTTATTTTCTCATAAATTCTACACATTTCTTTAAAAATATGCTTATGTGTTAAAAACAACATTTGTGTGACATTTATTGAAAACTGACATGTTGTATACTATTTTAATAATTTTATGTACTATGACATAAATGTGTCTGGCTCCTGAAAACCATTATTTCCTACAGTTTGTTGTTCCTCTTTCTGAGTGTGCAGGCTCCTTAGGCACACCCCTGGGCCTCAGGCCTTTGAGCAATACAGCTGTGTCCTTCTATGTCATTAGGGTTCATGTGTGCTGCCATTTCTAGGAGCCTCTGTTTCTGGTGGGGGAGTATCATGTATCTTTAGTGGCAAAATAGTTTCCACAGATAGATAATGACAACTTAAACTCCACCTTCACTTCATGAGTATTCATTGACTTCATATGTTCTTTAATACTATTTAGTTTTGTGTGTATGATGTGATTTTATTTTACATTTCTCTAATTTCCAAAGAGGTTGAGTCTTTTATGATTATTGAACACTTAGATGTCTCCTATAAAAAGTGATTTTTCAAGTCTCTTGCCTGCTTTTCTTTTGGGGTGTCTCTCTAAACCTTTCTTCCTGTGTTTGATTATATGTGAGGAAATTAGTTTCTTTGACTCTGTCACTTCTCTTTGCACCCTTTAATGACACCATTTTATGAATAGGATTTTCATTTTAATATTGTATAATATGAAATTTTAAAAATATTGTTTTGTGTAACTTTGCAGAGAAATAGGTCTCTTTTTTATTTGTTGTTATTCTTTTCCCCTTCTACTGTGATACTGGGGATTAAAGCCAGGGTGTTCTATCACTGAATTGCATTCTTAGCCCTTTGAAAAGTTTTACTTTTCCTCAGGGTGTTGCTGAATTGCTGGGGCTGGCCTCACAGTTGTGATCCTCTGGCTTTAGCCTCTACAGTAACTAATATTGCAGGCATGCACCATGACATACACCCTAGCCCACCCTTTCTTACATTGACTTTCCAATGCTTTATATTTTCTTTTTATTTCAGAACTTATTGCATCTGAAATGAGTTCTTATGTGGTAGGGGTGAAAGGTACAATAGCATTTTTATTTTCACACAGGTGTCCCATTATTCCTGTATCACTTTCTTTGGAAAGAATGCCATTTTTTCCTTCCCTGCACTGCAGTCTCTATCATTTATCATTGTCTAATAGCAAGAGATGTATAAAGGGTTTTATTTTTAATTCCACAGCCTAATAATTCCTTTCATTACAAGGTCTACCACTGAACACTGTAGCTCTGTAACATACATGGGTAACCTACATGGTGTTTGGGTTAGGGATAGAGTTCAGGTGCACTGGCTGTAGCATATAGCCTATGCACACAGTGGTTCATACCATCTAGGGCTCGTCATTACTCTCTATGATGACAGAATCATCCCACAATGAATGTTCTAGAATGTATCTTCATCATTAAGTGAAACATCATTGCATATGTACATATATGTGCAATTATATAATATATATTTAGCACAATTTTTCTTGTCAAATTTACCAGAGCTCTTTCAATTTCAATTGTTTTTTAAAAACACGAACATTTGACATTAGTGATCCTCTGTGTAGGTTCATTTTTCAATACCTTCAAATTTTGCTCTTTTGCTTAGGATTTTCTTTACTCTTATTTTCATAAAGTTTGCTTCTTCTAAACTATTGAGCCTGATTACTTGCTAATAAATTCTTAGTCCTTTTATAGCTAACTGGTTAAAGACTGTATATTTTCCTTTTTAACCTCAGCTTTAGATGCATTCCACTTTTTTACAGCCTTATGGAGGTTTGATGAACATATACCTACATACATCAAAGGTTTATGTTTTTGTGTTTAGGCATATGTACACACCCATGCTATAAATGCTCAAAAGAGTTTAATCCTGACAATAACCCCGCCAGGAAACTTTATTACCCCCATATTTACAGAGGAGGAAGCAGATCCTAAGAGAATAAATAACTACCCAAGTTCACACAGCCCAGAGTTATGAAGTGGCCTTGTGGGAAATCATGCTCAAGACTTCTGGCTAGGAAGCCTCTCTTCCCACCACATCTGAGTCCATTTAGATTCACCACACTTAAGAAATAAGTGGATTGCAATCAACAAAATTATCATATCCATTACTAAAAGTGTCCTCTAGTGCCCATTTAAATCCCTCCTTTATGCTGTCACCCAAACTTTTATGTAATAAATTTGATCTTATTGAGCAAGAAGAGGGCAAACTTCAAAATGATAAAGATCCTTGAATTACCATGGAGGGAGCACTTCCTGTCTCTACTGCCTCCAACAAGACACAGAGCATTGATGATCCCCAACAACCCTCCCTGCCCTCTTCCTCTTACCACCCTCCATTCTCCCCAGTGGTTAGTGCTGCTTTCTTTTTTCATGTAGTTCTAGAGAAGTGTTAGTTAAAGGCAAAGCAAGCAAACAGTAAAAGAGAAGTGTGACTCCCTCTTTACTGGTTCATAGAAAAAGGGGAGGAGAAGGGGGCAACAGTGGGCTGGGCTGCAGCACTGACCCCAGCCCAGCCGGGTGCTCTCTGATAGGAGGCATGTGAGGTGAATCCTAGGATGAAGGAGAGGCTGGGCAGGACATGAGGCTGTGGTTGCTAGGAGAGGCTGGCAGACTGCAAGCTGTAGGAGTGGGGAAAGGAGCAGGGAAGGGGGTCAACTGGGGACCAGCTGGAGGCTCAGATGCAGCAGGCTGGAAGGTGTAACTGTGGCAGAGGGAGGGGGAGTGCCAGCACCTGGGGAGGTGGAGATGAGAAGGCTGGTGTGAACACAGAGATGTGGGATCAAGGGCTGTGATGAAGGGAGACTAGGTGTTTCAAAGTGTGAGGAAGAGGACTCAAAATCCATGCTGAGCTCCCTGAGTTTGAAGAACAGGGTCCCTGAGGTTTCATTGTAGGATCATAGAAGATATGAGTATAAACATTGCAGTGGATATATTGTTTAAAAAATGCTTCTGGATAGGACTTGGTCAAAAGTGAAGTAATTAGAAAGTATAAATTTGCAGAAAGATTATGAATTGTTCATCTCCTATCACCCAGCTGTTTTATTTCATTGTTTGTAGAAGTTTTCAGTGTAATAGAATCAACCGAAGACTCCCAAATTTGTTTAGTGAGTGACAGATTCAAAGAGAGTGAGCATATTGTCATCTAATTTATCATCAAATTCAATGTAAAAGAGGGACATGAATTTTTTTATGCTCTAGATTACTTTTATTAAAAATTAAAAATTTTTTAGTTTTAGTTGGATACAATATCTTTATTTTTTATGTGGTACTGAGAATCAAACCCAGTGCCTCACTCATGCTAAGCAAGTGCTCTACTGCTCAGCCACAACCCCAACCCCTATATTTCTTGTTTTCAATTGGATAAAATCAGGCCAAGGAGCAAGTTTCCTAGTTTATTCTTTGTTTCTTTTGTTATATAAATTTATGTTGTTTAATAGTATGTTTAGCAATAAATATAAAGAGAAAAATTAGTTATACAGGTAACCAATTTAACATATGCATCAGAAAGTATGTTGTGTATTCACAATGGTGTATTATTATCCATCCATAGACAAAGATGGGATCCTGTCATATCCAGCAAAATAGATGGAACTGAATACTGTAATGCTAACTCATGAACGACAGGCACAGAAAGAGGTATCACATGCTATCTATTAGACATGGCAGCTAAAATAAAACTGATATAAACATAGAGTGTTGACTCTGGCAGGAGAGGGCTCTGGGTCATCAGGAGTGGAAGAAGGGTGGTTGGACGTGGTCAGAACATGTGCGTGTGTATATGAACATATGAAAACATCACACCAAATCTCATTAACAAATACAGTGGATACGTGTTAATAAAATTTATCATCTCCTATAATTACTTTATTCTGTAGTAACAACATCTAAACTTTTACTCTTTGGAAGTTCTGGTATATGATACACCATTATTAATGATCAACCTCTAGTAACCACAGTTCTCTGTGCATTCAAAAATTTCTCCCAGATTCCACATACAGAGTATGCAAAATGTTTCTTTCTGTGTCTGGATCATTTCACTTACCATGATGTTCTTCAGCTTCATCTATGTTATTTTAAGTGGCAGCATATTTGTTTCTTTTGTTACTGGGGTTTGAACTTAGGGTTGTTTGGCCACTGAGTGGCCACTGAGATGTATCCACAGCCTTTTTTTTTTTGTACTAGAATTTGAATGCAGCGTATTTTACCACTGAGCCACATCCCCAGCCCCTATTTTGTATTTTATTTAGAGACAAGGTCTCACTGAGTTGCTTAGCACCTCACTTTTGCTGAGGCTGGCTTTGAACTCATGGTCCTCTTGGCTCGGCCTCCTGAGCTGCTAGGTTCAGTGTGTGCCACTGAACCTGGCCCCGGTTAATTTTATTTTTTATTTTTAAGATAGCATCTTGCTAAGTTGCTGAGGCTGACCTTGAAATTTTGCCACTGCTTCCAACTATAATATAATTTAGTATAAAAGCTGAATGATAAGCCAGGTGTGGTGACACATGCCTGTAACATCAGGTATTCAAGAGGCTGAGGCACAAGGACCACAAATTTGCAGCTAGTCTCAGCATCATAGTGAGACCCTCTGCATCTTTAATAGACCCTGTCTCAAAATGATCTTAAAAAGTGAACAATTGTATGTAGGTATGAATTTTTATATATTTGACAGGAAAGCTAAGAATAACCATTGGATACTCAGATTTTTGAAAAATATTGGTGTTTGGGATGTGGCTCAAGCGGTAGCACGTTCGCCAGGCATGCTTGCGGCCCAGGTTCGATCCTCACACCACATACAAGCACAGGATGTGGTTGAGCCTGACATGTCACTTTACCTTTATCACAATGTCATCACCTTCAGGTGAGGCCCCAGTGTCAGTTGTACCCAGCATCTCCTGCTGGGCCTGTTCTTACTGTGGCATATTTTTTAATATAGGGAGGCCTTTCCCGTGCTTTCTTAAGGCTTCATTGATGACCTCTTTGTTGGGGCTGCCAATAAAAGAACTGGCTTTACACACCTGTAATCGCAGAGGCTCAGGAGACTGAGGCAGGAGGATCCCAAGTTCAAAGCCAGCTTGAGGAAATGTGAGGTACTAAGCAACTCAGTGAGACCCTGTCTCTAAATAAAATACAAAATAGGCTGGGGATGTGGCTCAGTGGTTGATTGCCCCTGAATTCAATCCCTTATACAAAAAGCAGGGGGTTGTGGAGCTGGCTTTAGTTTCTGTTCTTTGCAGGCATTTCCTTAAAGACAGAATCAGTTAGTTGTGAGAGGTTTATGTCAGTTTCTTTTTCCACGCATTGTTCAAGTACTCTGTCTAATGAAGGTCACATTGACCATACAGAGATTTTTTTTTTTTTTTTTAAACCAGAGGTTGAACCCAGGGTCTCTTACACACTGAGCCATATTCCCAGCCTTTGTTTTATTTTCAAACAGGGTCTCCGAGGCTTTTCAGAGCCTTCTAAGTTGCTTAGAACCTTGCTAAATTACTGAGACTGGCCTCAAATATGCAATCCATCTGCCTTAGCCTCCCAAGTCATTGGAATTATAAGCATGCACAATCACATATGTCGAGTTCCTCATGACTAAATCACTCAGGGTCACTCCAGGGGAACTGGGCTGCATAAAATAACCACACAAGAGACAGAGATACATTTTTCTTTGGGGGTTCTGTGATGGCTCCTCTGACCTTAAGGATCCACAGAGAGAGAGAGAGAGAGAGAGAGAGAGAGAGAGAGAGAGAGAGAGCTCCTGCTGACCCCTTTTATTGTGGAAAAGCCATTCAAATGAGGCAAGGGGTCAGGTTTCAGGGGGCTGAATCTAGCTTTGTGATGCCTGCTGTCGGCAGGTTGACTGACATCTAGGAAGGCCACACCCAAAGGCAGAGCAAGAGAAGGGGGCACACAAAGGATGTTTCCATGGAATTTTCTATCCCAAACAGGGCAAAGGGGTAATATCACAAAGGAACAGGTGAGTGTAGCTCAATCCATGGGTGACACTCCTTTGTCTGCAGATGCATCCTCAAACTTCCAGGATTGGGGCAATGTCCAGGTCACCATGAGATGTAGTGATGGTCAGAGCCTCTCCACTCCAGGATGGAGACGCAAATCATTCAGAGTGGCCTCCCACATATTCCCCTTTCTTAATTAAAAAAAAAACAAAAAAACACCACCAACAACTGGGGAATTATATCTTTCAGTCACTGGATTCTTGATCCGAGGTCATCATGATCTACTATTGAAACACAAAAGGAATTAGTAGAAAACATATCATTTCAATAACACCATCAATTTGGAAGATCCAGGTTATTATTATTATTATTATTATGACAAACACTCATCAGAAGATTCTTAATCTTTTCCCAATTTTATTGGGAGACATTGTATATGGCCATAGTAACAGACATTTTTATTGGTATGGCATTTAAGCCTCTCCATAAACCTCAGAGCAAAGAGCTCATTCCCATTATTCATTACATTGTTTTCTAGAGCATTGTAACTTAGTTCTCATCCTCCATCAGCTCTTATCTGACCATGAAGGATCTTGGAAGTAATTTAAGTCAAATATAAAAAAAAAAAATCTGTATGTTGAAGTTTTAAGATGTAGCCACAAAGGCTGTAATTGAAGAAGCAAGAATAATATTTAAAGTAGTCACTTCAAGGATCATGAGACTAGCAGCTTGCCTGGATTTGGTAAATTGACATGCACCTGTCTCAAAGCCTGAACATTAACTTCAGCATATTATAACTCTGAAATATTAGCTGGCAATAACTAGTGATACAATAAATTGTATTCTTACAGGCTGCAGGATATTTATTATCTTTTCTCTTAATTTTCACATTTAAGTAGTCTATTAGGTCTGTCAGTAATGTGAATACTCTGAAGACAGAAGTCAAACATCAAATATCCTTTTGGATGCCATCTCACTGAGAGTTAAAGTTTCTAGGAGTCATGGCATCCTCATGTGATTGTTCTTGTCCATTCTAGGAGACCAGCCTAAAATATATCCACTATTTCTAGATATCTTGTATTGTACTGACAAGACATGTACAATCCATCCACTTAGAAAAGGTATTAACTTCTATTGTAGAATGATTAGGGCAATAATTCACTGCTGGATATTTTATGTAAATAACTGGCCTGTATAGGAAAAATCTATTTTAATAATCTTTCTATTTTGACAATTGTCCAGATAAGTAGTCTTAATTACTAAGGACCAGCATAATTGGCTGGTTTAGTTTTCTCATAAGCTGTCTTTTTCTCAAAAGATACTCGTAGACAGCCTGTTTACCATAGGAGCAGCATGTAGGTCTAACTGACTGTTACAGTCAGTATGATTAATCTAGTTTCATGGGTAGATTTTTCAGTCCACACTGCAAGGCACATTAAAGGTGGACATGTGAAGTGTGTCTATAGAAGGCTCTTTATAATTTTCACTTACCTGACAAGCTCATGAAACTACATAGCTATAAACTCTGTAGCTGGAAATTTACCTTCCTGTGCCAGGTTTCTCAGTCATTTTCATGATGACAGGTTTAAACTCTCCTTTGAAATCTGATTTAATTTACTGAACTGTGTTCAGTAACATTAAGACTCTCAATATTACAATGTAAGAAAAATTTGAAATATTTTGCAAGACCTAGTATGTGCCTCTGGGGTTCTATTTCCCTCTTTTCTTTATTTAATAAAATTGAGTAAAGGCTTCACATAAGCCATAGTATCATCAGCTTAAGTTATAGATAATAGTACAAATATTTAAATGATAAGAATTGATTTACCTTTTATTGATTATTGTAATTTCCCAATATAGACTAGTTGATCCATCCTAACCATTTAGAATTCTCAATCTCTTTTTGAGAGAACATCTCTATATTTTAGAATATTATCCTTTAAATAGGTGTCTCTTAATTGTCTTGGGATTTACAGGAGTGGTTGGGAGGCCACTCTGAGGCCGAGGCCTAGAGCACTGGGTGGGCACAGGGGCCGTGATCTTGTGCAGGAACGGAAATATTGCTGATTTGTTTTCTTGTTGTCTCTTTCATAAAATCTTGGTGTCAAACATTCCAGTTTATCCACATACTTGAATTTTTTATTTTTTGATATAGGTTTAAGATTTTTAATCATGGTTTAAAAATAGGAGTGAATTAGGTGAAATGCTCTGAAGAAGCCAAGGTAATTCTTTCCATAAAGTAATGCTGTGTTTCAATAATGAGAACCTAAACACCCCTGGGGTCCTCATTAGATAAACACATGGGCTTTGGCATTTCTGGTGTGTCTCATGGACCTCCTCTTCCTTCTGCACACAGAGATAATGACAGTCCTGTGACTATTTAGTCACTGCTCATAATTTTACCATGTATTTCTCAAAATCATTTTTTTTGTTTTGCTTGCTTGATTGTACTACTTTTGAGTTTTGCATAACTTACTTTTCCCACTGCTATTCCATTAGGATTATGTTCAGAATTTCTTTCTTTTCTTTTCATTTTCAACCATTTCTTTGCCTGTGTCTCTTGAACACACTCTGCGGTGCTGCTGTCTGGGGCTCTGTTCTTCTTAATTGATTCCTTAGTTGTACTGCCTGTGGATCTTGAATTGTTTCAAATTTGTTTTTTGATCATGTTGACAGTGTTTTTTTTTTTTTTTAAACTTTTCCCCACATATTAATGATTCATGAATATTTTAATCCTTGGGAAAAAACAGTGGATTGTGTATTATGCATAAATTCAGATCTACTGGTAAATGTCAGTGAAATGTGTCAATCATCTGGGCATGCATGCATGTGTGTTTGTTCCTCATGAACATTTACTCTTACTTATTTTGATGTCGTTTTACATTGCTTTTATTCATAATCTGACATTGAGCACTTTTCTTATATGGTTTTTAATTTAAACACAATTTCCATCATTTTATTACATTTAATTAATTTGTATGTTTATTACTTCTTCCTGTTTTACATATTTTACTGACAATACATTTTTTACCTATATTTCTTTCATATAAATAACTTCTTATGAAGCAGGGTCTCTTTTCACTTCATGCTACATTTTTATGGACTTCTCTACATTTTAATGGAGTTGAATTGATCAATCTGTTTTTTGGATTTGCTTGATTTTCTTGTATAAATTTCTTGGAGAACAGAAGGTGGTGTTGAGCTCCCAGAGTTAAATCCTTAGTTTCCAAGCCTCAGCTCCAGAGACAGATTCATTCTGGGGATACATATCACCCATCCATCTGTCTCCGGAGCTTGTGAGTTCTCCATACAAGTTTATTCCTCGGCAAAAAGATTTTCTTTTTGAAATCTAGGTCAAACAGACTCCTTACATGAGCTAGCCAAAATATTTGTTTTCTTGCTTTTAACTCTTTTTAAAAAAATATTATTGCTGTACAACTCCAATTTTTATGTGTTAATTATTGTATTCTTTTTGGGATCTTTATTTGCTGTGGTGAAATAGACCAAGAGAGAAAGTGTCAGAAGCCTTGATCATGCAGGCACGAGCCTCACCTAGCTTCCTCCTTCCTGGTGTAGCCAGGGTTGGCTTTTGCTGTTCTGTGCTGAGGCCAGAGTTGGCTTGCTGCATCAACTGAGTTGTAATATGACATCATCACACTGGGAGAAGCTGACTTGGTGGATGTGGTCTTTGTGTAGGAGGTGCTTTGTTGAGAGCAGACGTCAGATTTTCCTTTCTTCCCAGGGTTATTTATTTTCTCTGATTCTTTCACAATATGAGAGGCAGGATCTCAAAATTAGATCCTCTTCCCTTTATAGCTGCTCACAAGGCTGACAACAAATCCTTTATTTTTGAGTTTCCTCCACAGATTCCAAAATATCAATTTTCTCTTTGCAGATCACAGGATTATTAACAGTTTTTACCCATGCAATATTTGAAGCCGACACAGTATTTTAATTGTCATATACCCCTCAGTAATGGATGATGGTTTTGAAAAAGTTTGTTTTCAGGAGGTTAATGTTGCATATGATTTGAGGGCAGAGAATAATCTCCAGACTCTGCTTTTAAAAATCTTTGTGCCTACTTTTTTCTTCCTTAGACACAGTCATCACCATATTTTTAACAAGTATTCTGGTTTATATCTGGGATGTCTCCAAAATCTCATGTATTGAAACATGGCCCCCAGTTGTGGCAAGATGGAGAGACGGGATTTTAGACCATGATTGGATCTTGGGGGCTCTGACTTCTGTGGACTAGTCCAGTAACAACTGAATGGATGATTGGAAGGGAACTAGTTGGAGGATGTGGGTCACTGGAGCAGCCCTGAACAGGACCATCTTCTTCCAGCACCTTCCTCCTTCTCTGCTGCCTGGCAGCCATGAGCTGAAGAGCTTTTCATGCTCTTTTTCCCTGATGTTTCTGTTTTGGAGTGAGACTACCATGGCCTGAGTGCTCTGAAACTGTGAGCTGAAATAAATGTTTCCTCTTCTAAGTTGTGACTTTTAGCTATTTATGTCAGAAATGAAATGCTCACTACAACAGAAAACCTACTAGTTGGCATGTCCTTATCCAGTGTCCTATTTTTTTCCCTGGTGCTGAATTTAAGAACTTCCTGGTGATGACACTTGGTACCCACAGGGGTATTTCACTAAGATTGTCTGTAGACCATCAGCCTCCTGGTCATCTCTTCCTAGAGGACAGGCTGAGGATTGGGGTGGAGACTTGGGGGAAAACTGGCTGGCCTGGGGCTTAGAGGCATCTCCTTTATCCATTTGTATTTACATCATAACCCCTTGGAACATGAATATTTTTCCTGTAACTTCCATTACATGCAGATTTTTGTTGGCCTACAAATTGGATCATGGTGTTGAGGGGGAAATACAGAATTCCTTCTCCTCTCTGCATTTTCTCTGAGTTTTGAATACAAGGAGAGTATCCCAAAGTTCAAGGAAAACCCACACCCTTCAGGTGTACAAGAGTCCACACTGTACTTCAGTAAGAATGGGGTGGGAAAAGGTCCAAGGTGTCAGGATGCCTTGACTTTAACCTTGGGTCTGACCTGTCTGTTTTACAGTCAGCTCTGCTCTTCCTGGGCTTGTCACCTTGAAAAGATTTCTTTACTTACTTCAGCTTCAACTTTTCCCTAACTGTAAAATGTGTTTTACTAATAAAGCTTCAAACATAAAAAAATATATCCAAAGCTACAGTATACAGTTGTACTTTAGGGAAGGAAGTCAGTCTTATGTTACTTTATTAAAATGTTTTATTTGCCTTTCTTCTCCTTCACAGTGTTTTTCATGGGATTTTCTTGTGCTCTGTGTTTGGGAGGTGATTTTAAATGGAATTCCCAGGCTTAGCTTTGGAAATTTTACCAGAAATAATAAATAGGGAAAATCTATTTCCCATTTTGGCAGCATAAAAATGAATGTAGTTTTAAAAAACTGATTGGTAGCTGCCTGGGTAAATCCCATATACCAAGTCATCACCTCCTCATCTATGAAACCATGTGATAGTCAATATGTGGTAGATCTTATCATATTGATATTGGAGTTTAATACTAAAACATGTGAGATAAGGTTTGGCAGATCCTAGAATTATTCACATGATTTGTGTTTAGTAAATTATTTGTTATCATGGAGATAGTAACCAAATATTACATTTGCTTTCTGAAAAAGGTGGATGTTTTTTCCATTTCAGGTATGAATGTAAGTCCTTTACACTTTTCTCGCCTCCCATGGACTGAGTTTGGCCAGGCATTGTGAGTGATGCATGCTTGGGATGCCAGCTACTCAGGAGGCCAATGCAGGAGGATTGCATGGTTTACAACAGCCTTAAATGCTTAGGGTCACCATGACTCAAAAAGTAAAAAAGGGCTACAGATGTTGCTAGTGGTAAACCTGTAAACAGTCCCTAGATGCAATCCCAATCAGAAAACAAAATCCCACTGAATGTGAATACTTTTACCTATTAAGTAGTGATACTTTCTCATCTAAAACTAAATGAATAAAATCAGGAAGCAGAGAGGTTTGAGTTAATAATCTTAAGCTTACAAAGGAAGGTCCTTGGGACCCATTTTTTTTTCATGAGTCCCATATTTTCCAGATATGGGTTTGAATGGTAGGTTATCATTCCTGAGAAGGAAGCCTAGAGAAGTAGGAGGAAGATGTAGTTGTTTTCCAGGAGTTTCCCAGGTCAGGGGCAGCTTTGAATTTTCCTCCCAAACTACTATGGAACATGCAGACTGTTACTTCTCCACTGTTCCAGTATTGTGTTTAACATGTTTAAATCCACTTTGCTTCACTTTCTTATCACAACAGTCAATTTGAACTCTGTTTAAAACATATATGGTGCACATGTCCCCCCTATATCAGGAGCCCTCTGTTCTTTCACTTCATCAAAGCCAGGCCAGGCATATGTGACCTGCGGGATTCAAAAGGTTTTCTTTTTGGTAAATGGACATCAGATTGTCTTGGTATCTTAGATTCCCATTGAGGATGTTTCTGGGTCATTAGAAGAAGTGAACCCTGCTTTGTTTTCATTCCATCTGGATGCTCCACTATCTATAAATACACAAAAGTTAATAAAATGCACATTCATTGCCCCAAAGAACGAAGTAAGTCTAAAAGAACAGAATGATTAGAAGAGACTCAATCTCTACAATGCCATGGAAAGTCTGCTGAAATACTTACTATGTCATTTAGTTTTGATTTGGCCACAGACATCACAGCAGTGATGATGTGTCCTTTTATATTGATTGATACTTTTTACCAACTTGTTCCATTTGTTCTTCAACTCTTTTAACCTTATTTGCTTTGTATAAATGCTGTCTGCCACATTTTCCCTATAATGTTATATGTCTTTCTCTTTGTCTTTAGGTGTTTTGGTAGGATTTTCTAAATAATCTACATAAACCATCATATTTGATACAAAACTCTTCTTTCTTAATAATTTTTCTTCATGGCCTGCTTTGGGTAAAGCAGCCTCTGCCTGTCTTTTGTTTAATGGAGACACTGGCTTTATTAACAGAGCTCCTGAAGCAGACCACAATCCTGTAGGCTTTCATTTTATTCTACCTGCAGCTCACAATCATAATCTCATAACATCTTGCATTTTCCATGAAAGAAATAAGAATTATATCTTTCCAAGTGTGTGAAAATTGTAATGTCTTCTTCAAAATAATTTTTTAGTAACAGGGACAACATGAAGAGTGTAAAAGATTCAGTAACTGTGGCTCTTATTTTATTCCCTATCCTTAAAGGTGTCTATCTCAATGCCTTTTAAGACAGCATTCATCCAAAATTGATTTATGTTTTAGAACCAGGAATATATGTCATATTTACATTTACATGAAAATTTGTCTGTTTTTTCAATGTATAAAGATGACATATCTACTTATGTATACATGAAACATAAATAAATATCACTTGATCAATCTGATCCTGTTTCTATTTAACATTTTTCAATTAGTCCTCTCATTAATAATCACTGTCCTGCTCTGAAAATTCTAACACTAACATTTTATGTTGACTTTAAAGCTCCCCGTGCTTTTTTTTTGAATTACAGGTCAAATAGACTTGGGTAAAAATCAAGCTCTACCATTTATTGGGTGTTTGACAAATTGTCATAAAAGATGAATACCAGTACTACTATCACATTCTTTTGGTTTTCTTCATTAAGACCTGAAAAACTCTTAGTGAGAAGTATAGATTTGCAATGATCTGTGAATGATCAAATGGTCAATGTGCTATTAATTGATCTATTCTTATTTCAGATTGGAATTACTGCTACATTTTCAGAAAACCAGGTCATATTTTAGTGAATCTCTGATTCATGGCTGTGCATTTGAAAATTTAGAATTACCCTTCTTACTCACCAGAACATTCTCCTTTGAGAAATAATTGATCTTATGATATATAAAATCACAATTAAAATGTATATTCTTGTGTTGATGCCTTAATTTTATATTTTATTTTGTAAAGTTGGAGTATATAAACTTTTTGTGGACTTATAATACTCTTTCCTCAGAATTAGAGAATATCACTGTTACAAAGTATTTTCTTGAGTAATTAAAGTCACTTACCTACTTGAGAACCAGTTCTACTAACTCTCATATCATCTTCAGTCAACTTAGAAGCTCTGTGAATGGTTAATTGGTCAGTGTGCTATTAATTTACCTATTCTTGTTTCAGGAACTGTTGACATTTAGGGATGTGGCCATTGATTTCTCTCAAGAGGAATGGGAATGCCTGGAGCCTGCTCAGAGGAATTTATACAGAGATGTGATGCTAGAGACCTACAGAAACCTGGTCTTCCTGGGTGAGCAGAGCTTCCTTTCAGTGATATGGAATGATGTGACCTACATGTCAAAATCCAATTTCTTCCCTTTATGGTACCAGAATAGAAGCATCAATACTCTCAGTGATAATTCCAACAAATAGTTCATTTTGCAATGAACACATTGCCTCTAAGCTGTATTTGGACACCCTCACCTGGTGCAAAGGAAAGAGCCCTGAGCTATGTACCCAGCTGGGCAGAAATTCATGAAACAGAGGACACAATTGAGAGGTCCAAGGCAAGGAGGAAGCCAAATACAAATGTTAGTGGAAAAGTTATTATGCCATAGAAATGGTCTTCCAGGAGCTTAGGTTTATTTCTAGTGCTGTCCTAGGAGGACACATACTGCCCTATGTTGAACATGGTTTCCTTTTTAGTCTCCTCCTTCTCCTCCATGGATGTCTGTGTTGAGTCAAATCAACAGCCCAAGCACTCCCCTTTGCTTGTGAGGTCAGCATGATCTGACGGCATTTTCATCATTTGACGTGTCTGTCAGAAATCTGTGCACAGTTCTGGAGACCTCGAGGTGAATCCATTTTAATATATTAGTATCATACAGCAGTGTATCTGATATCACTTAAGTATTTATTAATTAAAATTCCCATATCAAAACTCATTATGAATACTTATAAAGAATATTCTGTGGGATTTTTCTGCCATAGAGTGAATGTCAGTGATTCACAGTGGCTGTTCATTTTGGTTATATGGTCACAGGGGATAACTACAGTTATATAAAAGGGTTTGCAAAATAATCCATCCATGGGTATTCAGAATTTTGTTGGTTAAATTTTTTTTCTTTTTTTCTTTGCTGTAGTTCATTTTATAGGTTAGATTTCAAGATATAGTATAGATTTCCTCACATCAGTTAATGTTTCCATCTTTTTTAAACCTACATTTTATAGTTCGATGGCCATCTCCAATATTTCACAAATTAGGGCAGTGTAAGATGAAATTAAGTTATGCCTGATTCTTGTTTCCATTGTCAATACAATTATATTTGCTTCTGTTATTTTATTTTATTTTTGTTTCTATTGCCAGTAAAATTACATTTGAGATAAAATATATTGTATCTCAAAAGTTTTTGTTTTAAAGTATGTTGCACATATGATAATTATTTCTGGTCACTTTTGTGTGTACTATTCATATACACCTTTGCATTCACATTGCATCTTTAGATTTAGTCTCTGGTAATCTGCATACAGTTGTCATTTTTTAAATAAGTTTCCTCTGCTTCTTTTAATTCTTTTCCCTTCTTTTTAAATTGGGTTATCTTGTGGTTCATGAATTGTTATCATGACATTATTTGATTCCTCTTTCACTTCCCTTAATTCTATGAGTATTTTGTCATTTGCTTTGATATTTTACAAAAATAATTTTAAGCTTACAGTAGGTTTTTAACTGGCAACAAATTAACTTCAATTTCATAACAAAATTCAGTATATTTATGTATCCTTTGAAAATTATGTTATTGATGGCACAGTTATTTTTATATTCCATACATATTTAGAGTTTATGATGATTTTTATGTTTTTATATTTCAAACTCTATTGAAAAAGTAAGTGTTTTATGACCCATCATTCCCATAAAATTAAATTCTATATTGGTATATGAATTTTGTAGTACCTACCATGAAAACTTTAAAATTTCATATGACTTGTGTTGCTGTGCACATTTATTTTATTTTTCAAATGGGATGATTCACTTTAATATTTTTTGAAGGAGAGGTCAAGTAGTTATAAATGGCTGCATTTACACATATTTAAATCTTTATTTTTACTCACATGAAAATATAGTATTTCTTTTTTAAAATATTTTATCTTGTAGTTATAGTTGGATACAATACCTTTATTTTGTTTATTTATTTTTATGTGGTGCTCAAGACCAAACCCAGGGCCTCATACATGCTAGGCGAGCACTCTACCGCTGAGCCACAACCCCAGCCCGACATGAAAATATAGTATTTCTGATTATAGTATTATCAGTTGGTAATTTTGTTGTTTTCCCTTTTGATGCTATTCCTGAGTTCCTTTCTGTATTGCAAGGTTTCCATTTCATCTCACTCCAGTCACAATGGCAGCTATTAAGAATACAAACAACAGTAAGTGCTGGTGAGGATGTGGGGGAAAAGGCACACTCATACACTGTGGGTGGGACTGCAAAATGGTGCAGCCAATACGGAAAGCAGTGTGGAGATTCCTTGGAAAACTGGGAATGGAACCACCTTTTGACCCAGCTATCCCATTCCTTGGTCTAGACCCAAAGGACTTAAAAACAGCATACTACACAATTCACAATAGCTAAACTGTGGAAGCAATCTAGATGCCCTTCAGTAGATGAATGGATAAAGAAAATGTGGTAAATATACACAATAGTATATTACTCAGCAATAAAAGAGAATAAAATCATGGCATTTGCAGGTAAATGGATGGAGTTGAAGAATATACTGCTATGTGAAATTAGCCAATCCCCAAAAAACAAATGCCAAATATTTTCTCTGATATAAGACACTGATTCATAGTGAGGTTGGGAAGGGGGACATGGGAAGATTAGAAAAACCATAGGACAAAGAGGAGGGAGAGGAAGGGAGGGGACAAGGGTGTAGGAAAGATGGTGGAATGAGATGGACATCTTTACTCTAAGTACATGTACAAAGACATGGATGGTGTGAATATACTTTGTATATAACCAGAAATATGAATAATTGTGCTTTATGTGCTGCAGTCTGGCTGGGCACAAATCACTAGCCACTCAAGCAGGAACAAACTTTATTTCTGAACTCTCGCGAACGCCACCCATGCAGCCTTCTCCAGGACACACCACATACAAACCGGAACTCCCTCCACTGGAACTTCACCAACCAACGCGAACTCTCCAGGAATCCCCGCGAGAGCTCAACCGGAACTCAAAGGGAACTCTGTGAGAACTCAAAAGTACTGGCAAAATGCTAGGCGCCATCCCAACTCGGCTGTGGCTCTCAACATTTATGTGTAATATGAAGTATAATGCATTCTGTTTTCATATATAACAAATTAGAATAAAAAATTTTTAAAAAAGAAATTGACTATTGACTATATTGAAATTATATTCAAGTACCCTTTTTAGTTACACAGTTTTCTTTTGGGTCTCTCAAGGTTCTCTCTTTGTGAATGTTGAAAAATTAAGTGCAATGCACTTTGAGTCTTTTTGTTTTTTTTTCTACTTAGGAATAATTGAACTTCTTTGATTTTGATTCATTTTTTTTGCTCATATTTATCATTTCTCAGGCTGTTAAAATTGATACTGGAGATTGAATTCAGTTGCTTTTTCACTGCCCTTTGCCTTAGCTTTTTTCATTTTTAATTTCTGACAGTCTCACTAAGTTGCTGAGGCTGGCCTCAAACTTGTGATCTTTCTGCCTCAGCCTCCCAAGTTGCTAGGATTACAGTTGTGTACAAACCCTCCCCCACCACTCTCTCAGACACTATTTCTTAAGAAAGTCTTCAAGTACACTAGTTTTGCTTGTTTGTAGTAATAATTTTTGTCTGGATTTTATTCAGTTTTCTGTGTTCTGGTTTAGTTCAGTAGACTTATATACTACATGCCAAATCATGGCATTTGCAGGTAAATGGATGGAGTTGAAGAATATACTGTATTTGAACTTGGGATCTCTTTTATTGCTGAGTAATAGACTATTGTGTATATTTAGCACATTTTCTTTATCCATTCATCTAATGAAGGGCATCTAGGTTGGTTCCACAGTTTAGCTATTGTGAATTGTGTAGTATGCTGTAGTATAAGTAGTATAAGTCTAGTGAACTAAAGATTATTTAGGTTCCTTGTGTAATTCATAATTCCTACATTCCCAATATTCAATTCCTTGTGTTTCATTTTACCCCTGATTAATCAAGTATTCATTTTTTCTTTGCATACCATACTATTTTTGATCTGTCCATATAAAAGCCAGCCTATAGTAGATTAATAGTCATTTTGGAAAACAATATAGATATTAGTAAAGAACTGAAAAACAGGAAGCACTGTGCCACATGCTTGAAATTCCAGGTAATTGGGAGGACTTGCAAGAGCGTGTCACACCATGTCTCAAACAATTTTAAAGGGGTTTGTGTTTGTAAGTCAGTGCTGCAACACTCTTGGGCTTAATCTTAAGCACCACACATAAAAAGTTAGGAGTAGAATGCCCCTGTGATCCAGAAAAGCAAGTTCTAAACAGGTAACCAGAAGAGATTAAGTCAGCATGTTGCAGAGAGGGCTCCACTACTGCTTCAGTGCAGACACTGTTCACAGTACTCAAGACATGGACTCCACTTATGTGCCCATCTGGGGTTGGATGGGTAAAAAATATGATATTTATACACAATGAATTAATAATAGAAAAGAGATATCTTGTCAAGTGAAGTGACATGGGGTAAATATGCAGGGCTTTGCATTACATGAAATAAGGAAGTCACAGAAAGTAATTTGCAGCCTCTTCTGACTCACATGTGGAACTCACAAGTGCAGAGAGTAAAATGGTTACTAGCTCCTGTGTATTAGGAGTGTTGGTCAAAGACTGAAATACATTATTTTAAAGGACAAAAGAAATATTGATCCCAGAAACACTTAAATATTGAGCCACATCCCAAGCCCTTTTATTATTTTTTATTTTGTTACAGGGTCTCACTAAGTTACTTACAGCCTCAGTAATTTGCTGAGGCTGTATTTGAACTTGGGATCCTCCTGCCTCAGTCTCCTGAGTTGTGAGGATTCAGGCTTGTACCACCACACTGGCTAATGTACTGTATTCTTGATGAATGCTAAGAGAATGAATGCAATGTTTTCTAAGTAGTAAAATGGTCATTATATAAAATAACAAAATGTTTTTTAGCTAGATTTAGTCATTTCACCATGTATTTATATTTTCAAATACCATGAAATACTTGGTAAATACATGCCATTTTATTTGCCAATGAAATGAATCCATGAATAACCAAAATTATAAAACTTAAAAAGCAAGTCATTTGTCTTGGTCTCCATGTGTTGACTTCATCCAGGTAATACTGACACAGGGTGTGTTGTGTGTGTGTGTTTATCATTAAAAAGATTAGCCCATTTTTCTCCTTAGACACCATAGGTTCTTTGTCCCTGTAGAATATCTGTGTTATGGTCATTCAAAATCTGTTATAGACAGGTCTTTCTCATGGTAGACAGACAGTGGTTTTCAGACAATCCCCAAGAAAACCAGAAATGTTCACATTTTACATTTTCCTTTTCCTATTGAGAGAGAAGAAGGGAGTTGGTAGCTTTTCCCTAATTGTACAGTGGTGCATTCTAGAGGAGGAAGGCCAGGAGTGGATAAAAATAACACACTTTCCTTTCCTCTGTTATATTACTCTTTAACTATATACTCCTCTTGGACACTGTGAATTCTCAGATGATTTGGATAATTTTCACAAAGTAAATTTGTCTGTCCATTGTTATTTAGCTCATATATTTATGGAGTAATTATGGTCTTTGATGTACTATTCTGCCACCACATTGATGTCCTGACAGCTATAATTTCATGTTATATTTTTAAAGTATATTCTCGGTCTAATATGTAAAATAATTATTATTTTCATTTTTTTAGGCATTTCTTCTCATCATACCCAGGAAATTTTACCAGAACCCATCAGAGAACATTTATTTAAAAAAGTGATAAAGAGAAGATATGGAAATTGTGACCTTGACTATTTACAACAAAAGAAAATACAGAACAGTGTAGATAACAGTGAAGGTCAGAAATCATATTATGAAGGACAAGACCAATTAATAGTGACTGTCCTTAATACCATCAATAGTCCTCAAGAACATTTAATAGATCAGAAGAGTATTCAATTTATAACTGAAGGACAAGTTTCTCAAAGTGTTGATTTTGAAAATTTCTTTACAAACTGTCCATTATTCTGCAGTGAACAAAGAATTCCTTCTTGGGCCCAAACATACACTTTTAATGATGGTGGAAAGGCCCCTATATACTCCATACTACTTAACCAAAATTCAGATTTAGATTTCGGCAAAGTGTGCAACACATGTAATGAAACAAGCAACACTTTCAGCCAGGTCTCTACACTAAGCAATTACCAGTGTCCTTATGTTGGAGAAAAAAAGTATGAATGTAGCAAAACACAGAAGAACTCTAGCTTTGGTTGCAATAAAAGAGAACATCAGTGTGGCCATTGTGCACAGAACCTTTACAGAGATGACAAATGTGGGAACATCCTTCTTCAGTGCTCAAAGCACCATGGGAGTACTCAGAGCCAAGAGGCGTCTTGCAAATGTGAGGAATGTGAGAGAGCTTCTCACTCAACTGCAAGCCTTCCTCAATACAGTGGAGCTCATCCTGGAAGGGAGCCCCCCAAATTTAAGGAATGTATTCAAGCAGGGAGTTCCACACCACTTTCTAAACATCACAGGTACCATAGTGATCAACACTACAAATGTGAAGAATGTGGCAAATCCTTTATTAATTGCTCAACCATTTCTAAACACCTGAGATGGCATAGCAGTGAGAAACCCTACAAATGTCAAGAATGTGAAAAAAATTTTAAGAATTTTTTAACTCTTACTCAACAACAAAGGATTCATATGGGAGAAAAGCCCCACATATGTGAAGAATGTGGCAAAGGTTTTACTAAAAGAAGACAACTTACTCAACACCAGAGAATTCATAGTGGAGAGAAGCCCTATAAATGTGAAATTTGTGGCAAAGCTTTTAATAAAAGATCACATGTTACTCAACACCAGAGTACTCATACTGGAGAGAAACCCTACAAATGTGAAGAATGTGGGAAAGGATTTACTCAAAGAGCATATTTTACTCTACACTACAGTATTCATACTGGAGAGAAGCCCTACAAATGTAAAGAATGTGGGAAAGGATATACTCAAAGAGCAGGTCTTACTCAACACCAAAGAATTCATAGTGGAGAGAAGCCCTACAAATGTGAAGAATGTGGGAAAGGATTTACTCAAAGACCAAGCCTTATTCGACACCAGAATATTCATACTGTAGAGAAGCCCTACAAATGTCATAAATGTGGGAAAGAATTTACTCAAAGAGTACATCTTACTCTACACCACAGTATTCATACTGGAGAGAAGCCCTACAAATGTAAGGAATGTAGCAAAGCTTTTAGGTGTAATTCATTGCTTACACGACACCAGATAATTCATACTGGAGAGAAGCCCTACAAATGTAAAGAATGTGGGAGAGGATATACTCAAAGAGCACACCTTACTCAACATCAGAGAATTCATACTGGAGAGAAACCCTACAAATGTGAAGAATGTGGGAAAGGATTTACTCAAAGACCAAGCCTGACTCTACACCAGAGTACTCATATGGTAGAGAAGCCCTATAAATGTGAAGAATGTGGGAAAGGATTTACTCAAAGAGCCAACCTCACTCTACACCAGCGTATTCATACTATAGAGAAGCCCTACAAATGTAAGGAATGTGGCAAAGCTTTTAGGTGTAATTCATTGCTTTCTCGACACCAGAAAATTCATACTGGAGAGAAGCCCTACAAATGTAAAGAATGTGGGAAAGGTTTTATTCAAAGTTCACACCTTACTCAACACCAGAAAATTCACACTGGAGAGAAGCCTTACAAATGTGAAGAATGTGGGAAAGGATTTATTCGAAGAGCAGATGTTACTCGACACCAGAGTATTCATACTGTAGTGAAGCCCTACAAATGTAATAAATGTGGGAAAGCTTTTAGGTATAAATCAAGTCTTACCCAGCACCAGAGAATTCATAATGCAGAGATTCAATGTTAAGAATGTGGGAAAGGTTTTAATCAAAGAGTATGGCTTATTCTTCACCAGACTAATCATAACAGGGAGAGGTAATGCAAGTGTAAAAACTGTTGCATACCTTTTAGCAATTGCTCAGGCTTATCACTGGAGAATTCATAGTGTATAGAAACCCTAACAATGTAAATACTGTGCCCAAGTCTTTACTCAAATTTCAAATTTTCCTTAACATCAGAAACCTGATACCTATAGGGGATGTGGAAAGACATTTGCCTGAAATATATGCCTTAAAAAATAGCAAAATATCAACAGTGAAGAAAACACCTTAAGGAATATAAAAAAATATAGCAAAGCTCTTATCTGTACCTTGATTCTTGATGTATGTGAGAGGGAAATGAGGAATTGCCTTTAACATTTGCTTAAAATTTGTTAAGCATCCTTACCTGCTGGGGTAGAAATAAAGAAATTCTCACAAGTGTCATAAAATAGTGTAGAACTCTTGTCTCTGGAAGAAGGTAAATTTATTGTAAATCAAAGATTTCTCAATATTTTCACTTTTGAAAACTGGAGGAAACAATTGTAACTTAAATTCATTTATCAGAAGATGACTTGTTTCTGAGAGTTGTTGATCTATAATTTCAACTATTTACAGTGGGTTTTGAAATACTTTATTCACATTATTATGAATTTTGTCACAAAATAAAAGTAAAATTTGTTAATGTATTAGTATTGTTAGGTATTTACTCGTGGTAGTATGTCACAGGTATTACAGTGTTCTTCTTTACTAAAAGTTCTGTGCAACAGATAGTAAAAACATATGTTATAGTTAAAGCTTTGTCCTGGGGTTTCATAAACTGACTTCCAGACCACTCACATATAGTCAAATCAAGCCTTTATTGAAGCACACCGGTGGCCGCTGACCAGAACTTAAAGGTATTCCCCTGATCAGCCCGAACAATTGCAAGGGTGCTCCTTATAAGCCTGAAAACTGCAAAAGGGATGTTTGGGGGTCTAGCCAAGGCAAGCAAGCCAGGTTACAGAGGCGGGAGAGTACAGTCAAGCGGCTGGAAACCTAACCAATCTCAGCCCAGTCACCCCAGTTACAGAAACAGAGCCTCATTACCCTAGTTAAAAAACAATGCCCCATTAGGTAGTTCCCTGTTCTTAAAGGTTTCTATAGCAAAAGGAAAAAGAACATTTTGCCCTGGTCATGACCCTTCTACTTGGCATGGTTGTTTTACAGGATGAAGTCATAATACAAAATGGAGTCACATTTGCTTCTACTATCATGCATACTAAAAAATGTCCATGAATCTTTTTAGAAACATCAACTCATTTGGAGAATAGTATTCCCCCAAATCAGAATACTAATTATGTATTATGGTGATCTTAAGACAGTTATAGGTAAGATATAAGAACAGGAAAATAAACCCCAAATTTTTCTATCTTGAATTAGTACTTTCAAATTTTACCCTACAGGGGCTGGGAAGAGCGGCACATACCTTTAATCCCAGCAACTGAAGAGGCTAAGGCAGGAACATCCCAAGTTTAAAGCCAGCCTCAGCAACTTAGTGAGACCCTGTTTCAAAATTAAAAAAACAAAAAGACCTAGGAATGTGGCTCAGTCTTTAAGCATCCCTGGATTCAATCCCTGTTACCAAAATAATTTTTTTAACATTATAGAATAAGAGTAGTGCTAAGGGCTCTGCAATTTTGGAGAGCAACACAGCTTTCAAACATAGGGACTTTAAATACCCCAGAAATTAGGAGCCACCAGTGCGTACTTTGTAAAAAGAAGGGCCATTGGAAGAAATATTCCTAATGGTTGCCCAGGAAGCCATGTGGACAGCTGGACACTGACCCATCCTGGCTCCTGGTATGTTGGTAGAAAACAACTAAAATACTGAGGAAGCCAAGGAGTTCCTCACGAAGACCCCTCTGAGGGGTCTCGACTCACATCGAAAAATTTAGAAAACTATTTTTGCCCATTATTAAATACCTATTTAGCCTTGGACAACCAGCAGGGAACTATAACCAGAAACAAGTACCCAATAATGGGGGGGGGGGGAAAGAAAAAGAGCCATACTAACAGAGCATCTAAACTCCCACATAATTATATATCATTTCACTTTGGCTACTTTTTATTTGACTCTAAAATTTATCGTAGTAATTATACATCGGGGATCAAAGGATAGAGAGTACATGGCACAGGCTGACACTGAGTCCTGATGAAGTATCCAGATTACACCTGTCCCTTTTTAGGTCTTACAGGAACAGGAGCACATGTCATTACAGAGAAGAAAACAAAGGTCTTGTTTAGATGAGCCACTGGAGTATATATAAGTCATGTTCAAAAGCTAATCACAGGGCTGGGGATGTGACTCAAGCGGTAGCACGCTTGCAGGGCATGCTTGCACCCGGGTTCGATCCTCAGCACCACTTCAAACAAAGATGTTGTGTCCGCCGAAAACTAAAAAATAAATATTAAAATTCTCTCTCTCTCTCTCTCAAAAAAAAAAAAAAAAAAAAAAACAGGGAATGGTGGTATGTGCCTGTAATCCCAGCAGCTCAAGAGGCTAAGGCAGGAAGATCTAAAGTTTACAGCCAGCCCCAGCAATTTAATGAGGCCCTAAGCAAATCAGTGAGATTCTGTCTCTAAATAAAATACAAAAATGGGCTGGGGATGTGGCTCAGTAGTTAAGCAACCCTGGGTTCAATCCTCGATAACAAAAAACTAAACACAAAATAAAACATATTACCTTACATTTTTTCTTTGTGTTAGCCCTTTGGGTCAATGGAACAGCAGGGAGTTTGGGGATATACTTCCCAAACTACATATGCTTCATTGGTGATTTCATATAGGTCACACTGATGTAGGACAGATGGGCCTGAGTCCCAAGGAATTTGCAAGATCCAGGTTGATTAGCTTTAGCAGTCCAGAGGAACTAAGGCTGGAAAATCTCTGATCCAGGGTTGACAAATACTTTGAGATTCAGTGGGTGTTTACATGACAGTGGGTGGTTACATAGCAGTAAGTCTTTGTCCCATATTTTCGGGACAGACAGGTTTCACAGGTTTTTCCAAGGAAAACATTATTTGTTTGTATAGCAAGGTCTCTTGAGACAGGGTCTGTTACAACATTCGTCTGCAAACCTGGCATTTACAAGAAAGATGAAGCTTTTGGGGTTACATTAGCACTTTGATAATAATCTGGATAATATTCAGGATATATTGGTTTATGTCATTACAATCAATTTCACCTGTTTTAATTTTTTAATGTGAATATTAGGAAATTTTAAGTGACCCTTGTGCTTCACATATGGTTTTCATTGGCCATTGCTGCCTTAAGGGATTGCTTCCCAGGCCAAGCTGCAGACTCACACCAGGAGAGAGCAGGAAAGTTAAATGAAATTGCACAGTAATTGTCATTATATTATTTCCACTCCTGAATATTATGCAGACATATAATTCATAAGGTGAAGTCACCTTGTATGCGAGGTTCATCGCACATGTCCTCTGGCAGTGCTAGATCACTCTTCTAAGAGGAAACTTTACCTTTCATTAGCTGTAGCCTGAGGCCCTCTTGTCCAATTCGCAGATCTTTGGTGGAAAAGTAAAAGCTGTCACCAGGAACCTGTCATTCTGGCCTCACTGATTCCTAGGGCTCTCTGGGCTCAGCCTGCGGGCCGGTCTGCAGCCCTGTGCAGTGGAGAGCACTCGGGAAGAACCCTCCAATTCCTGCACAGCCAGCGAGGACAGGGCGGCTTCCGTGATCTGGCCAGGCCCTTTCCTTCTGAGCCGCCCTTCTCGCCATCTGGCCCTAGGCTTCTGTTGCCAGCCCTGGGGTCTCACTGGCTTTGCCCTGCAGATGCTGAAGATCCCTGGTGGCCGCCTGGCTCCCGAGCGCCAGGAAATGGTGAGTGTGGCGGGCCTCTTGAGCCTGGGAAGGGAGGTCATTGGAACCTCGAGACTGGCTGCGGTGACACCAGGAGCTGCTGGAGACTCTGGGATCCGTGGCCTGAGCCCTCCTCCTGGCAGTGCCCCCTCAGTCCTGGCCAGCCAGGTGGGGAGCATGCCATCAGCGGAGCTCCTGCCCAGCCTGCTGCACCCCCTCAGCTAGCCCTAGAGAGTCAGCAGCCCCGTGTTCCCAGGTGGGTGGTGATTGACAGGTGGGACCTCGGTTGGAGAAGTCTCTCCACGTGGGATTTTCCTGCAGGAGAGGAGCAGTGTGGCAGTCCAGCTGCAGCAAAATAAGGGTGGGGGGTGAAGAACGACTTGTGTAGATCAATACAGCAGGAGTGGGAGCCCTTTATTGTAGGACAGGAGGAGTATACATACATTCCACACAGCTTATCTTAATTAGCATAAACTAGATACAGCAGTCAACCAATAAGGAATCTCCACACTTAATGGCTCGCTGGCATTACTTCACAAACCACTCCCTCTGGCAAAATGCCAGGCACCATCCTGACTTGTTTACAGACTCTAACAGCAGTTGCACAGTTTTCTTTTGGTGCTCTCAAGATTCTCTCTTTGTATCCAGGTTCTGTGGCACAGGATGGTGAGTTCAAAGCCAGCGTCAGCAATGGTGAGGTGCTAAGCAACTCAGTGAGACCCTGTCTCTAAATGAAATACAAAATTGGGCTGGGGATGTGGCTCAGTGGTTGACTGCCCCTGAATTCAGTCTGTGGTACCAAAACAAAGGTCCTCTCTTTGTTAATATTGAAAAATGAAGTAAACTGTACTTTAAATCTTTTTTTTTTTCCTACTTGGAGCTAATTGAGCTTCTTTAATCTTGACTTCTGTTTTTTTGCTCATTTATAATTTCTTAGATTTTTTTCAATTGATACTGGGGATTGAACTCAGCTGTTTTCTATGGCCTTTTGCCTCAGTCCTTTTCAGTTTTTGACAGTCTCACTATATTGCTGAGGCTGACCTCAAACTTGTGATCCTACTGTCTCGTCCAGTGAGGAGGTCCATAGAACAGTGCAGAGGAGAGTGTGGCTGTCGAGTTGCTATTTCAAGCATGTGGCACAGTGCTTCCTGTTTTTCAGGCCTTTACTAACATCCTATTGTTTTCCAAAATGACTACTAATCTGCTATTGGCTGGCTTTTATATGGACAAATCCAAAAGAGTACAGGACACAAGAAAAACGGACACTTGACTAATCAGTGGAACAAAATGCAACACTAGGAACTGAACATTAGGAAAGAAGAGTTATGAATTACCCAAAGAACCTAAATAAACATTTGAAATAAGTTTAGTTTAGTGAACTAAACCAGAACACAGAAAACTGAATAAAATTCAAACAAAGATCATTACTAGAACCAAGCAACAATTGTGTACTTGAAGAATTACTTAAGAATAATGTCTGAGAGAGTTGGGAGGGGTGTTGTGCACAGCTGTATTCCTAGTAACTTGAGAGTAAAGATGAGAAAAACAGGAACAGCAAGCAAGCAGCTGAAACATCTGGGTGGAAGCCCCTGAGTCAGTCTCACCCTCGCTTAGTGGCAGAATCCTCTTGAGCACTAGGGTCTGCAGTGTCCGCAGTTTGGCATTCCATGCACATGGTTAAAGCAGTCCTGAAATCTTCTTGCAAGGCAGAGGTTGTCTTCCCATCTGAGGATGTTGAGGCTGGGGTAGGTTAAGTGCATGGGCTCTCTCTCGTCCAGTGAGGAGGTCCATGGAACAGGGTAGAGGAGAGTGTGGCTGTGGAGTTGCTATTTAAGACCTCTGAAGACCAGGCTGGAAGCACGTTTGATTTTATTATGCAGTTACCATGTGAATATACTCGGGCAGTAGCTAAGCAGATTACAGGCAGCCACCAATGCAATTTATTGCCATCTGTCCTGGCAGAGACCAGTTGAGGAGCAAGCTGTGGAGCAAGCAGCGGGACAGCAACACATGGCCTCACACAGAGGGGTGTGCCTAAGGGGTAAGGCCTGCCACTCAGGCACCCTTACCAGTCTGCCATGTATGCAGTACTCCATGCACTTTTCCCCACAGTTAAATATGGCTGCAAGTGGTGCAGCCATAGCTCAAGTCTTGTTCCAGGCAGCTCCAAGTCTCCTATACTTACTATGCTGCTTCTTAGGGACAATAATAAAAACAATTGCAGGTTTTCTTTGAACTTCTATGAGAACATACAACCAGGGAATGGTGCATTTATCATAGCTTTATAGAGACATAATACATGTAGCATTCAATTCACCCATTAAAACTATTTAATTTAGTGCTTAGTATATTTGCACCACTATAATCAATTGTAGAACATTTTTATCATCCTCAGAAGAAAATGTAATCCCTTAAAATGAACTTATACTCATTTTCCCACAGCTCACTCAGCTCCAGACAACTGCTCATCTACTTCCCGTCTCTGTGCATTTGCCTGTTTTGGAAATTTCACATAAATGGAGTCATACAGTGCATGGTGACAGAATGACTACAACAGGTCATTCCAGAAACATTCCTGCTCTATCTTGTATTAACAAGTGAGTTCCTTCTCAGTGGAGACTGTTACATTTCCCTCCACCCTGTGACCACTGCTTACTTCAACCCTCCTCCTTGCAACTGCCCTTGGTAAGGTCTGCACTTTGGGCACCTAGTGGGTATTTTTAGCACTTCCTCATTTATCTGTCTTTCTCACTAGTCTAAACCTTTGAAGTCAGAGACATTGTGTTGTTGATACTTAAGGTACCCAGCATGTGATCTGGCACTAGTAAGCCTTTCAGTGTTTGCTGTGGAAGTCCTCCTGCCTGGTCTTTTGGACCACCTGCTGCTGGTGACTGCCTCCTTGCCCCTGCTTTCATCTTAGCTGCACACATGACTGCCTCTCCCGGATTCCTCCTTGGCCGTCTTCATGTGGACTTGCTGATTGAACTGCTCTCTCCCCACTCTTGCTGTTCTTTCCTGATCTGGTCTTTAACTTGTCTCCTGAGTAGGCCAGGGCTTTAGGCCATGGTAGAATCAAGAAGGTAGTCTAGTTCTGGCAGCTGCGTCCCTTGTCACAGAGGTCTGAAAATAAGCGTGTCTCTCTTGGACTGGAGATACCAAAGAGTACCTTCTTCCTCACTTGTTGTTGACTGACGCAGTATGGAAAGAGCATTGGATTTGGCATCAGAAGAGCCTTGGTGAGAGACAGAACTTCCCTACTACTTAACTCTGTGGCCTTTACAAATTCATTAGTTGATTCTTTTCTTGTTTGTATTAAAGTAGGACTAGTTTGATGAGATTCATTTAGGCTGAAGTGTATTGAAATGTTGCCCTCAATTCTGGTCCTTTTTACACCATTTTACAAACATTTTCTGATATATTGACAGAAAGGTCATGTGACACATTTGCAGATGAGCCTTACAGGGAATGTGTGCTATAGATCAATGTGGAGCTAGGAGAAGGGAAAGGGTGCTGGATATTTTGAGGACTCTTTATTTATGGTGTGTTAGGTTTCAGGGAAGCATTTGCTACTGGTGCTTTGATATGTACCGGCAGTATGTTTTCTCTTTAAAGTCGGCCGCCCCCATAACATATATGTTCCATTTTTTCTTTTTATTTAGAATTTTTTAATGTGAATAGCCATTTTGGCAGAACTTCAGGAAAGGCATATAAAATAATTGTTCTGTATAACAGGTTTGAATCACAGTATTTTTGAGACATTAAATTGGATCATCACGGGAAGTGTTGATGTTCAAAACCCATCTCTCTAAGTTGTTTTTTTTTAAAGGCCTAAATTATGTCTCATTTCAAGTTTTTTTTCTTGGGTTATTTTTATAGGATAGTCTTATTACAAGAATGAAGAATTACCACATTGTTGAGATCTCTGGCAGTTAGTGGATCGAGCAGTGAGCATTCTCTGTGTATAAAGTGCAGATTTGTTTATCACCATCCATCATGGATACCTGGGTTGAGAAGGAGGTTTTCCTCAGAGGCACAAGGTTGGGAGGAAGGAGAGCGAGAGGAGAGCAGTTTGAAAAAAGTAAGTTGGAAGCAATCAGATGCAAATTAACAATGCTGGATTATCCACCAAGGTGTCCCTGAGTGGTTTTGGAGCCTAGGAGTTATTTTGAGTTGCTTTTTTCTCCCTCACTCTTCACATCCATTTGTTCATCATCAGGCAGTATTCTCACGGATCTTCGTCTCTTTATCCCACGGTAGCCAGCATCACTGCTAGCCTTTTTTGGCCTATAATAAAGGTTTTCAATTTTTTTGCTAAGACTCACAGTACGAGGTAGTATTTTATTTGATAGCCTAATCCACCGAAACTTACAAATTGTGTCACAGTTTTTATAAGCAATATTTGATATTTCAAGCATAATGATCTCCGATATTTTCACATTTCTGCCCCATTTTCTCCACTCTCCTCTTATTACTTTTTAAAAAAGGAGGGAAATGAAATCCACTAAGTGGATTTTATAACACACAAATAATAACGGTAGCTAGAAAAGCAACCCTTGGCCTGCATAGGAACAGAAAGTCATGAGGTCTTCCCATTAGAGTCTGTTCATATTGCATGTTGGAAAGTTAGATTAGAGGGACAGCTCTGCTGCCTACTCTCCTGTGTGACTTTGCATCGTTATTTTGCTTTCAAGTTTGGTATCCCTGTTTATGGGGATTATTTAAGGAACAAGTAAAAAAATGCTTAGTAAACCATGCATTTAAAATATTAATAGTATGATTAGTAACATGCACTTTTTATTGAGGTATGGTTTACATACAATGTATTGTACCAGTTTTGAGGGTGCAATCTGAATTTTGACAAATATATGCAGTTATGTATATGCTACAGTCATGACAGGAAGGATTTCATCACCCTTGTTGTTTCCTATGTGCTCCTTTGCAGTTGGTTCTCCTTGTGGCTCTTGACAGACCCTTTTCTTCACTATAGTTTAGTTTCCAGAATTTCATATAAAGGGGATCACAAAGTATCTTATCTGTGTCTGGATCATTACTTGGTAGAACTACAATTGGTTGGCTTCTTTCCACTTTGGGGCTTTTATGAGTGAAGCTACTGAGAACATTTTTATTTCAAGGAATTTCTTCTTTATTTCATCTGTGTTGTTGAATTTGTGGACATACAGGTATTTGTAATATTTCCCTATCTTTTTAACATATGATCTGTATTGATGACCTCTTTTTCAAAGTTGATATAGATACTTTGTGGATTTTAGTTTTTTCTTGTTTTAGCTGACTAGTGTCATGTCAATCTTTTAAAGACTAGCTAATTAAAAAAAAGTTTTAGTTGTAGATGGACACTTTATTTTTATTTATTTTTTTATGTGATGCTGAGGATTGAACCCAGTGCCTCGCATGTGCTAGGCAAGTGCTCTACCACTGAGCTATAGCCCCAGCCCCAGCCCCAGATAGTTTTTATTAATTTTGTATATAGTTCATTTTTCCCATTTATTTATTTTATCTTGATTATTTTATTCCTTCTGGGTTTTTGTCCTGGTGTTTAAAGATAGAAGTTTTAAACATTGATTTGAACTTCCACTAATGAAGACTTATTGCACAATGTACTTATAGAGAGAGCTGCTGTAGCTTTGTCTCACAAATTATGTGATGTCTTCATTTTTGTTCACTTGAAAATATTTTATACTTCCCTGTTGATTTCTTCTCTCATCTCTGGTGATATGTTTTGGTGTATATGGTTTTATTCTCAAATATTTAGGATTTTTCTGCTGTCTTTCCCTATCTGATTTGCAGTTCCTTTGTGGTCAGACTATGATTTGTATGATTTTAGTCCTTCCCAGCATAAGTCTTGCTATATGTCCAGAATGTTGCTTGTTTTGGTTAATGAGCTCTGTGTTTCTGCTTTTGTTGGATTGAATCTGGAGATAATAAAGAGGTCATGATGTTTGGTAGTATTCACATTTCCTATATTGCTATTGATTTTTTGTCTCCACTTCTAATCATTATTAAGAGAGCAGGATTAACGTCTCCAACTATAATTTTGCATTTTATTTATGTCTCCTTTCAGTTCTACCAGTTTTTGCTTCATGTATTTTGAAGCTTTACAGTGACAACCATATAGTTGTCCCTTGGTCTCCATGGGGTATTGGTTTTAGGATCCCAAATTGTAAGAGCATAACTAAGGGTGATCCTGGAGGAGGCTGGACATCCACAGTATTAGGCTAGGGGCTTTGGAGCCTCTCCTCTGGAACATGTGTGGACAGTAAGCTGCTGGTGCAGAAGCAGGCTTGGCATTCTTGTGCCATTTTCTGGACTTTATGCTGCCTGAAGCTCTCCTTGTGTAGCACAGAAGTCTGAGTCTCCTGGCCATAGGAGAAGAAGCCCAGGCAAGGATCCATGAATGTTAGATTCTAGAGTCCTCCATAATATTATTTTAAAGGACATAAGGAGGGCAAGAGTTCTATTGTACCACACGGTGAGCATTATGTTCTTTATTGGTGTGGTGTACCAAGTATTGAACTCAGAAGCACTTAGCCACTAAGCCACATCCCCAGCCCTTTTACTATTTTTTATTTTGATACAGAGTCTCACTATGTTACTTTGGCCTCACTAAGTTGCTGAGGCTGGCTTGAGATCCTCCTGCTTCAGCCTTGCACGTTGTGGGGTTTCCGGGCTTGTACCACTACACTGGCTAATTTACTGTATTCTTGATGAATGCTAATAGGTAATGCCATGTTTTCTAAGCACTAAAATGATGATTATATGAAATAATGCATTTGTTCATTAGCTGGATTTAGTCATTTCACCATATATTTATATTTTAAAATACCCTGAAATACTTAGTAAATATATAAAATTTGGCAATGAAATGAATCAGTAAGTAACCAAAGTTATAAAAATTATAAAGCAAGTAATTTTTCTTGATTGCTGTGTTTTGACTTCATTCAGGTAACACTGACATAGGCTGTGTGTGTGTGTGTGTGTGTTTACCATTAAAAATATTTGTCCATATTTCTCCTTAGAGACCATAGGCTCTTTGCCCCTTTTTGTATATCTGTAATTGTCATCCAAAAATCTGTTATATCCAGGATTCTGCCACAGTAGACAGAAAGTGGTCTTCAGACAGTCCCAAGAAAGCCAGAAATGTTCACATTTTACATTTCCCTTTTCCTAATTAGAGAAAAGAAGGGAGTTGGTGGATTTATTCTGGAGGAGAAAGGCCTGTAGTGGATCAATATAATACACTTTCATTTCCTCTGCTATATCACTCTCCTAATGGTCTATTCCTCTTGGACACTGTGAACTCTCAGATGGTTTGGGTAATTCTAACAAAGTAATTTTGTCTGTCCATTGTTATTTAGCTCATATATTTATGGAGAACTGATGGCCTTGGATGTACTATTCTGCCACCCTGATGATGTCCTGACTGCTATAATTTCATGTTATATTTGCAAAGTAAATTCCCAGTCTAGAATGTAAAATCATTGTCATTTTCATTTATTTCAGCCATGACCTCTCTTCATACTTAGGAAATTTCACCAGAATCTGGCATAGAACATTTATTTTTAAAAGTGATAAAGAGAAGATATGGAAATTGTGACCTCAACTATTTACAACAAAAAATGGAGACTATGTAGGTAAGAGTGAAGGTCAGAAATCAGAAATCATCTTGTCAGTACAAGACAAATTAGTACTGACTATGTATAATGAAAATTTTACCATCAGCAGACCTCAAGAACATTTAGTACCTCAGAAAAGTATTGAACTTATAACTGAAGGACAAGTTTATAAAAGGGATCATTTTGAAAGTTTCTTGACAAACTGCAATAAACAAAAAATTTCTTCTTGTACCCAAATGTACACTTTTAATGATTGTGGGAAGGCCCCTATGTACTCTATACTGCTTAATCAAAATTCAGATATAGATTACTGGAAAGTGTGTAACACATGTAATGAAACAAGCAAGACCTTCAGCCAGGTCTCTACCCTAAGCAACCAGTGCACTTAATTGGAGAAAACAATTACAAATGTAGCAAAACACAGAAGAACTCCAGCTCTGGTTGCAATATGAGAGAACATCAGTGTGCTCATTGTACATAGAACCTTTACAGAGATGACAAATGTGGGAATGTCTTTCTTCGGTGCTCAAAGCTGATGACCCATCCTAGTACTCAGGGCCAAAAGACGCCTTGCATATGTGAGGAATGTGAGAGAGCTTCTAACTCAGCTGCTAGCCTTCCTCAATACAGTGGAGCTCATCCTGGAAGGGAGTCCCCCAAATTTAAGGAATGTGTCCAAGCACGGAGTTGCTCACCCCTTTCTAAACACAAGTACCATAGCAGTGATCAACACTACAAATTCAAAGATTGTGGCAAAACTTTTAATTGAGGACCTCCCCCTGTTAAGCACCACAGAACTCATAGTGGAGAGAAACCCTATAAATGTGAAGAATGTGGCAAATCCTTTAAACATCACTCCTTCCTTTCTAAATACCTAAGATGGCATAGCAGTGAGAAAACCTACAAATGTAAGGAATATGAAAATCTTTTTAAGAATTTTTCAACCCTAACTCAAAATCAAAGGATTCATACAGGAGAGAAATTCTACAAATGTGAAAAATGTTGCAAAGGTTTTACTCAAAGAACAGGCCTTACTAAACACCAGAAAATTCATACTGGAGAGAAGCCCTACAAATGTAAGGAATGTAGCCAAGCTTTTAGGTATAATTCATCTTTTACCAAACACCAGATAATTCATACTGGAGAAAAACCCTACAAATGTGAAGAATATGGGAAAGGCTTTATTCAAAGAGAACACCTCACTCAACACCAGAGAATTCACACTGGAGAGAAGCCCTACAAATATGAAGAATATGGTAAAGGTTTTACTCAAAGAACAGGACTTCTCAACACCAGGGAATTCATGCTGTAGAGAAGCCCTACAAATGTAATGAATGTGGGAGAGCTTTTAGGTATAATTCATGCCTTATAAAACACCAGATAATTCATACTGGAGAAAAGCCCTACAAATGTGCAGAATGTGGGAAAGGGTTTAATCAAAGAGCACACCTTGCTGGACACAAGAGAAATCATAATGGGGAGAGGTAAATACAAGTGTAAAAACTGTTGCAGACTTGTCAGCAATCACTCAAACATTGTTAATCACTGGAGAATTCACAGTGGAGAGAAACCCCAAACAAGAAGGTAAATACTGTGGCCAAATCTTTACTCAAATTTCAAATTTTCTTTATCTTTAGAAACCTAGTACCTATAGAAAATGTGGAAAGACATTTGCCTGACATATATGCCTTAAATAACAGCAAAATATCTATCATGAAGAAAACACCATGAGAAATATAAAAAATATAGCAAAGCCTTTGTCTTTATCTCCTATCTAGATAGATGTGTGTGTGAGAGGAAAATGAGGAATTGCCTTTAACTTTTGCTTAAAATTTGTTATACATCCTTAGCTAATGTAGGAAAATAAAGAAATTCTCACAAATATCATAGAATAGTGCAGAAAACTTGTCTCTGTAAGGATACAAATTCATTATAAACCAAAGATTTTTCAATATTTTAACTTTTCAAAACTGGAGGAAATAATTATTAGATCCTTTTATCGGAAGACTTGTTCCTGAGAGCTGTTATTTTTGAGACTTTCCAGTGAATTTTGAAATACTTTATTCCCATTATGTATGAATTTGTTTATTAAATAAAAGTAAAATTTGTTAATGTGTTAACATTGTTATTTATTGAATCATGGTCATATGTGACAGGTAACACATTGTTCTTCTTTACTAAAGGTTCTACATAAAAGATAGTAAAAATGTACTAAAATATCTCCATTAATCCTTTTAGAATTGTCAACTCACATGGAGAATAGTAGTCCCATCAATCCAATCTTTATTTATTCTGTTTGTAATCATGGAGATTTTAAGACAGTTATAGGTAAGATATAAGAACATGAAATCGAGCCCAGATTTCTCTATCTTGAATTAGTACTTTCAAATTTTTCCCTATAGGGGCTGGGCCCAGTGGTGGACACCTTTAATTCCAGGAACTCAGGAGGCTGAGGCAAGAGGATCCCAAGATTGAAGCCACCCTCACTAACTTAGTGAAATCCCAAGCAACTTAGTGTGACCTTATCTCAAAAAAAAAAAAAAAGGAAAGAAAAGAAAGAACTAGGGATGTGACTCAAGTGGTAAAGCACCTCTGAGTTCAATCTTCAGTATCAAATTAACAAATAAATGAAATGCTTAGGAGCAAATCTCTTGTCAAATGTAATTAGACTGCCATTTTCTTCACCCTGCAATGGTCACTGTGGGGTTAGACATTGAGAAGTGGAAGTTTTAATTGCTTCATGCCCGCTGTATACAAATTGTTAAATATTTTTTACTCCTCTCCTGCTAATTTTACAACTGATAGTCTTAAAGTAGGACTAGGAATATTAGGTCTATAGAATGAGCTATTGAAATAAAATATAGAAATACATTGAAACAAATTTCAGAATTGCTAAAATAACAAAAAAATTACACTAAAAAATTTAAAAAATGAAACATTTAAACTTCAAAATATTGCTTATCATTAATGCACAAGATTATATAAATTGCATTCAAAAAAATCTTATTTCATTCACCTAGATTCATTTACTTTTTAGATTTTTGGTTGTATTTTATAATATTATAGTTGTACATATAAGTGCTTTTTTTTCAATAAGNTTTCTCTACTTGAAATTAGTACTTTCAAAATTTTTCCCTATAGGGGCTGGGCCCAGTGGTGGACACCTTTAATTCCAGGAACTCAGGAGGCTGAGGCAAGAGGATCCCAAGATTGAAGCCACCCTCACTAACTTAGATGAAATCCCAAGCAACTTAGTGTGACCTTATCTCTGAAAAAAAAAAAAAAAAAAAGAAAGAAAAGAAAGAACTAGGGATGTGACTCAGTGTTTAAGAACCCCTGGATTCAATCCCTGGTGCAAAATAGAATGACAGTACTCTTAAGGACCCTGCAATTTTGGAGAGCAACACAACTTACCAGGGATTTTTGAATACCCCAGAAACCAGGAGTCATCAGTGCATATTTTGTGAAAAGGGGGGCCATTGGAGACAGAGATTCCCAATGCTTGCCTGGGAAGCCTTGTGGTCATCTGGACACTGGCCCATGTGTGGTAGAAAACAAAAAAGGCCGAAGATCCAAGCAGTTCCTCATGAAGTGCCCAAGAGTAGCCCTGAGGAGACTTGGTTCACATCAACAAGTTTAGAAAAACATTTGCCCAATATCAAAGACCTCTTCAGTCTTGGACACCCAGCAGGGAAGTGTGACTAGAAACAAGTGCCCAATAATGAGGGGAAAGACAGAGCCGCACTCAGGGAGCATTTAATGCTCCCACATGATTTATGTAATTATATATCTTTTGACTTTTGTCTTTGACCTTGGCTACCTTTTATTCTATGATCTATCATGGTAATTATACATTGGGGATTGAAGGCTAGAGTGAGTATATGGCACAGGCTTCCGAGATTTCTCTGCCACTGAGTCCTTGTGAGATACTCCAGATTACACCTGTCCCTTTTTAGGTCTTAACAGGAACAGGAACACCTGTCACCACACAGAGAGAAAAACAAACATCTTATTCAGAGGAGACACTGGAATTCCTGCAAGTCATGTTCAGAAGCTAAATAAAAAAGAAAACACAACCTTATATATATATATATTTGTGTGTGTGTTAGCCCTTTGGGTCAAAGGAAGACCCACAATCATTGATTTGATTGAAATTGATTGGGATATGTAACTATTGGAAGGTCATGATCAATTTTAGGCCTAAGAGATGTGGAAGCAGTGTGTGCTTGGTTCTGATGACTCACTTAAAAGTTTTCTAAGGCAAGTTAAATTGTAATTTGGGAGTGACTTGGGAGTTATTGCAATTATTAAGAATATTTGCAGTTTTAGGAAGACACAAGGCCTTTATTTTATGTATTTTTTTTTTTGTGTGTGTGTGTTACTGAGGACCAAACCCAGTGCCTCACACATGCTAGGCAAGCGCTGTACCACTGAGTTACACCTGAAGCCCAAGTTATATTCCATTTTTGGAATAATTTTCAATTTATGTGTAAGAATTGTTATTATTGAGTCCAGAGGGAAGTTTCAATACATGTACGTATTATATGATCCAATTAATAATTCACATAGCTTTCACTTACATATTTTGCATCATTATGGGAAAAACACTGAGAATGTTTCTTCTCATTTTTGAATGCACCACACATTAATACCTATAGTCTCCCTGCTGTGTAATTGGACCCTAGAGCCCTAGGATTTATTTTTTTTAATAAAACTGTGTTTATGGACCCATCATTCACTTTCAACAGATAACCAGAAGTGGGATACCTGAATCACAATCTTATAAATTTTTAAGAAAAGATCAGTCACTCCTGATGGCTTCCTCTTTTTGCATTGGCATGTGTTCCTATCTTAGGCACCATGATTCCAAATGCCACCATATGTGCTCATCAACAAGTCATGACAGCAGGCTTTGAAATGGGAAGTTTATATTTCATTTTTAAATGTGTTGGGTGTGTATAGTGTGTTTCATTTATTTGCCTCACTACAATTGTGAGATACAGCATGAGTCCTTCACTTTCTAAACACACACACACACACACACACACACATACAACACACAGTATATTTACAACTCCCCCTAATTTTCCTTGTTTTCATGAAGAATAAACAGTTTCCCATATGAACTAGAACATACCTACTTCAAGATGGTGAGTCTTGAGCCCCGTTGTCTATGAGAATCTTACAGTTATTCCCCTTTAATAGAGAAGGGAGACTGCTAAGCAGATGGGACAGGTCAAGTGCAATTAGCATGATTACCCTATTTCTGTTTTACCTAGGGTGACACAGAATATTGGTGGTATTTTTTTAAGACCTATGTGTAAAAAAGTGTTACAGTAAAAAGCACTTCATTTTTATTTATTTATATGTATTTATTTTATTACTGGGGATTAAACCCATAGCTGATATACCACTGAGCAACATCTCTGCTCTTCAGTTATTTATTTTGAGAATAAATAACTTGCTAAGTTGCTGAGGCTGGCTTTAGAAAAGCACTTCTCCTGCCTCAACCTCCTCAGTCACTGGGATTACTGGCATGTGCCACTGTGCCTTGGGGGAAAAAAACCCAACAGATCTGAAATGTTCAGGGAAAGAAGTTTTCTTATTCACTTGAATTATCACAAACCCCATGAGTTTTAGAGTATTTTTAACAACTTCCTCATGTTTGCCTGTTCTCAAAATGGAATAAATAATAGTCAAAGTAAAACCATCAACTGAATATTAAAATATTTTGGGGGAGGTACTGGGGATTGAACAAAGAGATGCTTGGCCCCTGAGCCACATCTCCAGACCTTTTAATATTTTATTTAGAGACAGTCTCATTGAGTTGCTGAGGCTGGCTTTGAACATGGAATCCTCCTGCTTCGGCCTGAGCCACTGGGACTACAGGTGTGCACCACTGCACCTGATTTAAATGACCTTAAAGGGAATCTCACAGCACCCTTCCAGCCCAGTAGGCAGAGCAGAGGACTGTAGGTGTTTGTCCATGGGGATGTGTAGGTTACTATCTCAAATGTCACCAAAGGTGTTGCCTTAAGGAAACTTGGAGAGCAGGTAAGCACTGTCGTTTGAGCATCTGCATGACTCCCACAGCATCCCCAGGTGCTTTGCAAAGGAAACTGCTAACAAAGTTTGCTTCACTGACAATCAACTGAGTTGCTGGAGGAAGATCACTTCTCACGAAGTTGAGGACTCATAGGAAAGGAGAGCACCCTGTACTAATGTGTTAGAGTCTGTAAACAAGCCAAGATGGCGCCTGGCATTTTGCCAGAGGGAGTGGTTTGTGAAGTAACGCCAGCGAGCCATTAAGTGTGGAGATTCCTTATTGGTTGACTGCTGTATCTAGTTTATGTTAATTAAGATAAGCTGTGTGGAATGTATATATACCCCTCCTGCCTACAATAAATGGCTCCCACTCCTGCTGTATCAATCTACACAAGTTGCTTGTCACCCCCCAGTTATTTTGCTGCAGCCGGACTGTGGCACTAATGTTTCCCTTTTAAGCTTTTTTTTTTAAAATAGATTTGATGCCCTTTAGAATCTTCTGTAATATTGGTACTTGCTGTCAATAAGCATGTTATTAACGACTATTTGAAGCACTCACAAAGTAGATAACATACCCTCAAGTGCTGCCATTTAGGTTGTGCTAGCAGAGTGGCACTGTTCATTATCTGCTCCCCAGGCACAAGCCCCTCACTCCTGGGCTCCTGTTCCTCACACAGGCTCTGACTTTACTCATTTTTGCATTTGAAACCATCAGCATTAAGATCCTCAGTCTGCTCCTCTCATCACACTCCTTACAAAGAAGGAAGAGGGCAACTGGCCAGAGTTCTCTGCAGTGGAACTGATGAGGGGCATGCAAGCACTCCAGGATTTGTTATTACCACTTCAGACACTCCCAGAAAGTGTGTGGGCCCTGAAAATTCAGAAATCATTCTGGCTTCTTGGGCAAACACTCATTCCACTATAGTTGTGGGTGGACTTGCCCACCTAGGTCTTCTGCAGAGGAAAGGAAATGTCAAGCTGCAGGAAAGATTGGCTTGTATTGGGCACCCCTGAGCCTGTGGGTACCTCTTGAGAGGGCAAGGAATTCCCTGGGTGCCATCTGGGTAATGAGGGTTCATGGCTGAGCATGAAGTCAGAGAGGTTCTGTGATGGCCTGGTAGGTGCCCAGGGCTGCAAGGGGGTGCAAAATAAGCCCAATTGATGGTGCAAGTTGGCATCTCAGTGCAGGCAGGGAAAGCACAGCAAGCATGCTGCAAGGGCTGCATTGTGTGTGCGTCTGACACATGTGCAGTGTATATAAAGGCTGTTTAAACTGGATGATTTGGGTGTATTTGGAAGATTCATCTATACACATGCAGAAGAGGGGCCAGCAAGTTCCTTGAGAAAAGAGCTATACTATCTTTAAATTTTAAAAACATTCACAATGTCCAATTATAACTGCCAAGCAAACAACTTAAGTTTTCAGAAATTGCTGAGAGCCATAGCCGAGTCCCAATGACGCATGGTATTTTTGCCAGAAAGGAGTGGTTGAGAGGTGACGCCAGCAGGTCGTTGGGATGATGATGGTTATGTTAGGCTGTGTATGTTAGACCCTTGCTGTCCGCCTCGGCCTGCTGCTTTGGAATTCTCACTACTTTGGAGTTCTTGTGGGGATTCCCGGAGAGTTCCCATTGGTTGGGGAAATGCCGGAGGAGGGATTTCCAGTTGGTGTGTGGTTCCTGGAGGAGCCGCGTGGCGTTTGGGAGAGTTCCCGGGGAGCGTATGTGGAGTGTGCTGGTGGAGTTCAGAAATAAAGTTTGTTCCTGCTTCAGTGGCTCATGATTTGTGCCCAGCCAGACTGCGGCAAGAAATTAATTGCACTTAAATTTCCAAAAGTAAATTTGCAAATCTAAACCACATTTTCAAATTTTTATTTTTAAAACATTCAAAACTACAAGTTAACTTTTCACAAAAAATTGAAACTTCAAAACACATTGTTTTCCTTTTAAAATTGAAATCTATTAGCTTTAAAAGTGAGTAAAAGGTCAACTTTGCTAACATCTGGATCCTTGAAGAAAACACTATTTTGGTTACAAGAAGAAAGAAATAGATCAAACTCAGGGCTGCACACATGCTAGACAAGTGCTCTACCACTGAGCCACATCCTCAGCCCTCTTTATTTCGAGATAGAGTCTCATTAAGTTGCCCAGGCTGCCCTTGACCTTGTGGTCCTCCTGCCTCAGCCTCTGGAGTCACTGGGATTGCAGGAATGTACTACTGCACCAAGCAAGGCAATATAGCCTTTTTTATTTTTTATTTTTAATTGCCGAGGATGCAGCTTGGTGGTAAAGTACCTACTTAGCAAATGCAGGAGCCTGGTTCAATCCCCAGTACACACACACACACACACACACACACACTCATATGACTGTTACCAGCCAAGCTTGGTAGCACATGCCTATCATTCCAGTGACTCAGCCAGCCTATATCTGTGTGTGTGTGTGTGTGTGTGTGTGTGTGTGTGTGTGTTTGGTACACATACATTTATACTGGATATTGAACCCAGGGTCACTTTACCACTGAGTGCCCCATCCCTCTATTTTGAGACAAGGTCTTGCTAAATTGCTCAAACTATATATATATATATATATTTGCTACAGGGAATTTGACTCAGGATCCCTTAACCACTAAGCCACATCCCCATCCCTGGTTCAGGTTTTATTTTGAAACAGGATGTCACTAATTCCTAGGGTCTCATTAAGTTTCCCAGGCTACCATTATACTTGTGTCCTCTGCTTCAGCTTCCTGAGCAGCTGGGATTACAGGTGTGTGCCAGTGTCCTGGCTAAGGCAATATATTTTATTGATTGATTGATTGATACCAGGGATTAAACCCAGGGGTACTTAACAACAGTGCTACATTCTCAGTCCTTTTTAATGTTTTATTTATTTTGCATAAGTAAAGTTTATTTTTTTAAAATGTATTTATCTTTGCAATGCCATGTTTAGGGCTTTATGAAGAGGTAATATAATTTCCTTTTCCTTAACCATGGTTTTTTATTTTCAATCTTCTGCACAAAGATAAAAGTTTTTGTTAATCTCATAGTTAATGATATAAAACAAAGATCAGCAAACTTTCTCCAATGGTCTAGATAGTAAATATTTCAGGTTTTATGGCCATGATATGGTCTTTATCATGTGTTCTTTATCTTATAACCTCTGAAAATGTAAAAACCATTTTTAGTTTGTATCACATTAAAAAAATATGGCCAAATTTTCCCTGCAGTTGGTAATTTGCAGTAGATATTTTATACTCATGGTATAAAATATCTACTTTGTCTTATCAGAGAAAATGCTCTCTTTAGGCTTCTTCTTCTTCTTCTTCTTCTTCTTCTTCTTCTTCTTCTTCTTCTTCTTCTTCTTCTTCTTCTTTTTTTTCTTCTTCTTCTTCTTCTTCTTCTTCTTCTTCTTCTTCTTCTTCTTCTTCTTCTTCTTCTTCTTCTTCTTCTTCTTCTTCTTCTTCTTCTTCTTCTTCTTCTTCTTCTTCTTCTTCTTCTTCTTCTTCTTCTTCTTCTTCTTCTTCTTCTTCTTCTTCTTCTTCTTCTTCTTCTTCTTCTTCTTCTTCTTCTTCTTCTTCTTCTTCTTCTTCTTCTTCTTCTTCTTCTTCTTCTTCTTCTTCTTCTTCTTCTTCTTCTTCTTCTTCTTCTTCTTCTTCTTCTTCTTCTTCTTCTTCTTCTTCTTCTTCTTCTTCTTCTTCTTCTTCTTCTTCTTCTTCTTCTTCTTCTTCTTCTTCTTCTTCTTCTTCTTCTTCTTCTTCTTCTTCTTCTTCTTCTTCTTCTTCTTCTTCTTCTTCTTCTTCTTCTTCTTCTTCTTCTTCTTCTTCTTCTTCTTCTTCTTCTTCTTCTTCTTCTTCTTCTTCTTCTTCTTCTTCTTCTTCTTCTTCTTCTTCTTCTTCTTCTTCTTCTTCTTCTTCTTCTTCTTCTTCTTCTTCTTCTTCTTCTTCTTCTTCTTCTTCTTCTTCTTCTTCTTCTTCTTCTTCTTCTTCTTCTTCTTCTTCTTCTTCTTCTTCTTCTTCTTCTTCTTCTTCTTCTTCTTCTTCTTCTTCTTCTTCTTCTTCTTCTTCTTCTTCTTCTTCTTTTTTTAGGTACAGATGGACACAACACAATGCCTTTATTTTTATGTGGTGCTGAGGATAGAATCTGGGTCCCGCCCGTGCTAGGGGAGCGCTGGACCGCTGAGCCACAATACCAGTTCTTCTTTAGGCTTCTTGAGAATCTACTATTGCCTAAAGTTAAGTAGAGAAAAGCCTTATTTATAATTAAACGTGGCTTGTTAAAAAGGTAGAATTGGGGAGTTCTTGCTCACTTTTGACTCTCTCAGGCAGTTTTTCCATTCATTCATTCAATATCTGCTAAGTACCTCAAGTTTTCTAGTATTTCTTTTCTTTAAAAGGGCAATTTCAGGCTGGGGATGTGGCTCAAGCTGTAGCGTGCTCGCCTGGCATGCGTGTGGCCCAGGATCAAGGGTTCGATCCTCAGCACCACGTACAAAGATGTTGTGTCCGAGAACTAAAAAATAAATATTAAAAAAATTCTCTCTCTAAAAAAAGGGGGGCAATTTCTTCAGTTTCTCTAAATCAGGAATTACCAGTTTTAGGAAAAATTTGGATTAAAATTTCTACTGGCATTCAAGAGAATTCATGATTATAAAAAAAAATCTAGCTTAACAATACTATGTTGCCCTCAAAATTGACACATCCTTCTTAACATTACAGCCTAAATGAGGAAAATATGTAACTATCTTTACCTAAAAAGATACTTTTTTTTCTCCCATAGGTTGAAACTTTCTTTAAAAAAAAGGTCTCAGATCTTGAACAGACTCCAACTAATTTCTTCCCACTTTCCTACTTTGCTGTCATGTAACATAAAATCTGGATCCAGGTAGGGTTCACATTAGTTTTTTGTTTGTTAGTCTGGCAGCACTGGGGAATGAACCCAGTGGTGCTCTACCACTCAGGTAAGTCTCCAGGACCCCCCACTTTTTTTTTTTTTGAGACTGGTCTCACTAAGTTGCCCAAGCTGGCCTCAAACTTGTGATCCTCCTGCCTCAGCCTCCCCAGGATCTGGGATTACAGGTGTGCACTGTTAAAGAGTCTGTAAACAAGTCTGGATGGTGCCTGGCATTTTGCCAGAGGGAGTGGTTTGTGAAGTAACACCAGCAAGCCATTAAGTGTGGAGATTCCTTATTGGTTGACTGCTGTATCGAGTTTATGTTAATTATATAAGCTGTGTGGAATGTATAAATACCCCTCCTGTCCTACAATAAATGGCTCCCACTCCTGCTGTATCAAGGTACACAAGTTGCTCGTCACCCCCCGGTTATTTTGCTGCAGCCGGACTGTGGCAGTGCACTGCCCCACTTGGCTCCATATTAGCTTTTTGTATCATCCATAAAACTATAGATTTACAAGTAAATATTGTCCCTGAAGCAATTTGTACTTGCACCCTTTGTTTCAGAAATGATCATGTTTCTTCTCCCAGATGAAAATTCTGTTAGTTTTCTTAATCTTGCTATTTATCCAAGGTGAGGGAAGACATTTTATTAAAAAAAAAGGAGCCAAAAGGAGCACAGGCTTCAATATTAAAATATAAAGATTGCCCCAGCTGCAGCTCTTTGGCACAGACATCAACTATAATAACTTGATCACCGGCATCACCAAAATATGGCACATGTTGTAATTAGAAGTGGTTGTGATTTTCCTTTTAATCATGTAAACAAAAGGGGAAGTGCTTTGGAAAATCACTGTGCAGTGTTCTCTCATTTCTCTTAAGTACACATACGTACAACCAGTTTTCCCTTTCATCAGGTTCTTGAAACAGGGGAAGAACCAAACAGGCCAGGGTCACCACTTTTGCTCTCCTCTCGATGTCCTTTTCTTCGCACTCCTGCTTGGCTAGTTTTTATCTCTCCCTCTGCAGCTTACCCTATTCCTTCATCCTTTGGGACTCATCCTGAAGGACTTTCCTCTCTGATGTCTGGGCATTGAGGACATCTTCCACATTGGTGTTTCGAAACAGACTTATCAGAACCAACGTTCATCTTGTACCTACTAGGAACCCTCCTTCTCATGGGCCTCATCCTCTCCATCTGTTCCATTAGATACCGGGCCAGTGGCTGTTCTGCTTTTCCTCTTCTAACACCACCCTAGGTTTCCCCACAATCTGTGCCTGCTTCTCCATGAGGGTACCAATGGCCTGTATCTCATCTTCTTTTTTCACTTCAGGTGACAGCATTCTGAGTTTCAGATGATGGTTCACAATCTCCTTGAGGATATCAAGGAGGGAATCTTCTTCGAGAAAAGCGGATAGGATACCCTGCAGAGTGTCCAACTTCTCTATTCTTCCTCCTTCTGAAGGTCACCAAGGATGTAGGAATTGTAAATGGCTTGGACCACTCCCAGTGCCTCCAACCAGCTGTCCAGTCAGGATCCAAAACCCCCACCCCGCCATCACTTTCCCTAGAGGCTGCCACGGCCACTTCACAGGGTGCCACCATCTAGGGGTTCCTTTTTATGTTTTCTTTTTATTTTTTATTATGTTTTATTTTGAGACAGGGCCTAACTCAGTTGATTAGGGCCTCGCTAAGTTGCTAAAGCTGGCTTTGAACTCCTGATCTTCTTGCCTCAGTATCCTGAGCCAATGGGATTACAGGCTTGGCTACCACATCCAGCTGTTGAGTGAATTTAAATGCAATAAAATACAATTGCTTAGGTCTTGGATGATGTAATAGAAGTTAGTGGTAAAACAAATTTGATTATAGTTATAAATGTGTAAAGTCAAACTATAAAACTTTTAGAAGAAAACATAGGCAAAAAATCTTTTCATGACCTGGCATTAGGCAAGATATACCATACACCAAAAGAATGATCTAAAAAAATTGAACTTCATCAAAATGAAAAACCTCTTTTCTGCAAAAGACACAATTAAGAAAATGAACAGACAAGCTACAGATGGGGACAAATATTTGCACATCACACATGTCATAAAGACTCATAGCCAGGATATATAAAAAACTCAAGCCAAGCATAGCAGGGATGCCTGTAGTCCCAGTGACATGGGAGGCTGAGGCAGGAGGGTCAGAAGTTCACAGCCAGGCTCTGCAACTTAGTTAGATCTTATCCCAAAATAAAAAATAAAAAGGGCTGGGGGTGTGGCTCAGGAGTAAAGCATCTCTGGGTTCAACAAAAAAATCAATTCAGCCATAAGACAGGAATCAATAATGACCCACTTAATATATGAGCAAAGTAGACATTTCACTAAAGAACATGTAAAATTACTATTAAGCATATATATTATGAGCTAGGCTACATGGGCAATGACAAACAGACTCCATTTTGCCCTGAGACTCCATGTCATGTAAGAAATGCTTCTCCCATGGGAACACCCCACACTGTACCCATCAATAGTTGCTTAGCATAACATGTTTGGCAACACAAAATGGCAATTCTTATACAATGTAAAATTATTCTCTCTTTGGTTCCCATTTTTCTTGGGCCATGTACCTTGTCAGAGAACAATTGTCTAGATGTTAGAAACCATTCTTTAACTTGTGCTTGACTAGGGTCGTTTTGACCCACTTCCCCTTCTGCTTATTATTTTAGATCTCATGACATTTGTTTATGGTCTTAAATTATAGCAATAGCCACGTATGATTAATATGATGGGGGCAGAGGGTGTAGACTAGCAGCCTGCCCCTTGGCCTGCCTGCTGGTAGGTCTGGACTGTCGGCTGGTAAATAAAGATGGTTCTGTCTCCTGCTTTAAGAATGGCTCAGGGATTTATTACAATCTTGCCATAAAACATATGGGTGATCCACATCACTGGTCAACTTGGAAAAGCAAACTGAAAACACCTTGAGATACTACCACACAGAGACTCAAATTCCTAATAATTAAAATAATTCTAGATTTTAAGCCAGTTACCCAAATCTCTACTCTGAAAGCGCATTGGGGAACTGGGGAATGGCTACTGAGTAGGCACCAGACTCAGGGGACCTGCTATGGACAGAACTTGGTCTCATACTCTCCGCCCCTAGATGCTCTAGAGAAGCAGGGACCATGACACATTTTGGTCTCAGGTTATCAGTGTCAAGTAGGAGTCGGTGTCCACCCAGGCTCAATGTATTTGGGCATTTTCATTTTCTCAGAGCCCAGTTACCTGTTGCGCCCCCTTGCCCGCAAGGAAGACGCAACACTCAGGAATCTTCTTTCAGTAGTTTATTTCAGGCCCTTGATAGTTCTTCTTCTCCCTCTCGGATGCCCCTCCCAGCCTTAATAAAGCATCTCAAGCCCCAATGCAAAGCAGCCACGTGGAGCTTTCTCATAGGGTGATGAAAAGTCATGCGCCAACTCTCCCAAATAAGGAGTTGTTTGTCACAGACCACAGCAGAGCCAGCGCCATCTTGTAATGGCGACCATAATTTGCATAAACGGCAGAAGCGGCTCACCACAGTTACCCACGGGAGTGAGCAGAACTTCCTGGGGAGAGATGGGAGGGACACAGGTGGGTGTTAGTGTGGGGTCACGTCAGTGCCTACAAAGCTGCTGCTCCTGGGGGCGAGATAAGAAGGACCTCAAAGCACAGGACCAGGAGGCAAGGAGAGAGGAGCTGGCCACTTGCTTGTCTCCAGACCTGGGCGGGGATCAAGCAGCGCCCTAGGTTGTGCAGTAAAGGGCCTCCTCTAACACCTGGAGAGCTGCCCCTGTGCAGCTCTGTTCTGAGTGTCCCCGCTTGCAGGTGCGCTGGGGACCCTTCACTTTGTTCCGCCTTACCGCAGTGGAGGAATGCATGAGTAATAAAGTGTCCAGAGCCTCTGCTTCTAGTCCTCCAAGCTAACAAGACCCTGGGTCTTCTGCAGCCCTGGGGTCACAGTCAGGATTCCTTCTGCAGTTGCGGTCTCTTCAATCAGGTTCTGGGTTTGAAACTGACTCTTATGAACTGGGCAAGAACTGAGCTGAGGTGTTGGTGGCACACTAGCCCAGCCTGTGCGAACCCTGGGTTCCATCCCCAGTATCTCCCCAACCAGCTGGGGCAAAGCGGGCAGGGGGCGTGGCCTTGCGTGGGCGTGGCCAAAGCCGCCCAGGGCCCTTTGGCTGGTTCAGATCCTGCAGGCCCTTGCTGGCCACCAGCTGGTGCGCCCCTCGCAGGCCAGGTCCTGCCAGCCATCTCCACCACTCTTTCCTCCTGGCCTGCGAGCTGCTCCTCAGCCTGGCTCACTGGGGTCATCCCACCCCTGGCTCTGCAGTTAGGTGCTGTCACAGCCTTGGCCACTTAGGACCCTGGCTCACTCCTGGCTGAGTCCCTTTTCAGAGGAGATGAGAGGTCTGGGAGGGAGCAGGAGTGGTGCGCACTTCCCTCAGATCTCACAGCCAGAGAATGAGAGAAGTGGCGTCAGAACCGGACCCCTGGTCCCAGAGAGGCTTTTACCCAGTTCCCATGGCCGCCTGCGAAATCCTTAGATGGGAGTGGCTGGGACTCCACTACCCCCACGTGGCCACTCTCCAAACTTCATCCTTGTTTGCTCCCAAACTGTTCCACTCATTGCGGTGGAAACACCCCCCACCCCCGCCCACCTCACACAGCAATCGGAGAGCTGGGACAGGATGCCTGTCCTCCTGGGCCTCACCTGAATTCACTTAAAAATAAGATGATTACAGGTGAATTGAAATGATGAGGTAAAATAATCCATCTAAATTCCTTTTTACCCACCTCTGGTACTGGGGATTGAACCACATCCCCAGCCCTGTTTTATGTTTTATTTTTAGACAGGGTCTCTGCAAGTTGCTTAGGGCATTGCTAAGTTTCTGAGGCTGGCCTCAAACTTGAAATCCTTCTGCTTCAGCCTCCAGAGTCACTGGGATGACTGGCCCGTGCCACCACACCCAGCCCATCTACCTTTCCTGATTGAACTAAGGGCCTATAAATGTTAGCTCTGGTACTGTCCATTCCAGACCCTTTCTGTCTGAAGCAGGTGGCATTGTTGTCTCCTTACCTTTGCCATAATGAGTGAGTCAAAAGCAGCTGCAGATGCCAGGAAGGCTGCCCAGCACAGGCCATAGCCCTTCCAAGCTTCTTGAGCCATGTTCTGCACCCCCTTAGCCCAGATGGCATGAGGGAGGAAGGGCAGGCATTGCTGAGACCAGAAGGTTTGGCCCTGCGTGTTCCCTACTCAGGCTCAAGACCACTCAGAAGGGACGTCCCTCACCTGACTAGGCTCTGCTGCCACTAAAGCTGGGAGGGCAGAGGGAGTTCCTCAGGGTGGGGGCATGGGAGTGTGTTCCCCAGATACCCCCTGCCTGGACAGGGGCTGGCACTACTTGATGTGAGGCTGCCAGGAGCCATCACAGACATGTCTGCTTATTGACAGCCAGCTGGCACTCACAGGGCAAGAGCAAGGCACCCAGATGAGCTGGGCCAACCTCAGGCGGAGGACTGGGCCTGCTCTGGGATTTATTCCCAGGTCTGGTGCTTCCCAGGCCTGGTCCTGTGTCACCAGAGCAGCCTGTTAACAGCATGGAGCTGCTTCATGGTGCTGATCCCCAGCCTCACAGAACAAGGAAGGGAACAAGACCCAGCCCTGTACAATCCTCCCTGAACATCCCTCCCTGTACCCACCTTCCTGCACACCCCTCCTTACACATCTATCCCTGCACATCCCTCCCTGTACAATCCTCTCTGCACATCCCTCCCTGTACCCACCTCCCTGCACAACTCCTCCCTGCACACCCCTCCCTGCAGAACCACCCCCTGCACACTCTCCCTATACACCTCCCTCCCTGAACCTCCCTCCCTGTACCCCCTCCCTGCACAACCCCTCATTGCACAACCACCCCCTGCACACCCTCCCTGCATACCCCTCCCTGCACACCCTTTCTTGCACACCTCTCCCTGCACACCTCTCCCTACACACCCTCCCTGCACACCCCTTCTTGCACACCCTGTCACCACTGAAGCATGTCTTCCACCACAAATGTAAGTAGAGGCTTCTCAGAGTCTGCTGCTCTGGTTCCCAGGAATGAGTCAGCTTGTCATCTTGACAGAAGAGGTTCTACAAGGTCAGCTGGGTGAGGTGCCACATTACAGTGTCCCTTATGAAGGAGGGCTTCCTACCTCAAGTACCCCAGTGACCATCTTGGAGACAGCATTCCAATACAGCCTAAGACCACCAGCTTGATTTCCAATCCTGTGAAGAAATTTGTGCAAGTTCTTCTCCACTGCATCTGAGATCTTTGGTGGCTTCTTTGAGAGTCCGACCCAGAAGTTCCCTGGAGACCACTGTCCTTAGGCCTGCAGAACGCTTCTGAGAGCTTTGACTGCTCGGAATCTGTTGTAGTGAAGGTGAGGCAGACCTTTGGGAGGGGTCAGAGCGAGCACTAGAACAAACCGGGAATGGTCTTCACTTTAAGTTCCTGTCCTACCAGATAACAGCTTGGGTCAGACCACTGGCCACAGGACCTGGCTCCAGCAGTGGTGGGACCTGGGGACATGGATTTCTCTCTGCATCTCCTGTTAAGTGTGCCCACGGCAGCTGTGTGGTGGCCTTGGGGGCTGTGGGGAGCACCTGGCACCAGCCAGTGGCCAGTGGTGCTCCACAAGGTGGGCTGTGAGGGGTTGTCTCGCCACATGGATTCAGACAGGTTGTCACATACACAGAACACAAAAGTAGTGAGCAGTAAGCATGGTGTCCTCGTCCACATGGTGACACAAGCTGGGGTCCAGACAACAGATGGCACAGGAGCAGGTGGCTCTGCAGGCAGGGGCTGACCCCCTACTGTGGCCAAGCAGCAGCTTGGACCTCGCTGGAGCTGTAGACCATGGTGCAGAGGCAGGAGAGGCTCAGAGGGCTGCTGTCCACAAAAGCAGAGGGGACAGAGGAGTACTGGCCTGGGGGCAGCATAAGCCTGGGGTAGCTGGGAGGCCTCCTGGCACGAGGCTGCTCAGCATCCCTGCAGCAGAGGACACTCGGGTTCCTTCAGGCCTGGAGGCCTCCTGGCATGAGGCTACTCAGAGTCCCTGCTGCAGAGGACACTGGGTTCCTCAGGACTGGGAGGCAGGCTGGCCAAGCTCTGCTTATGCTGCCATGGTGTAAATGGGCAGGTTGCTGGGCATCAAGGCTGAGCAGTTCCCTAAAGTTTGTCTGTATCTGTGAAATGGAGTCACCAAGAACACTGATCACAAGGTTTCTTTTTCTTTTTTAAACAGGGGTTGAACCCAGGGACCTTAACCACTGAGCCACCTCCCCAGCCCATTTGTATTTTTATTTTGAGACAGGGTCTCATTAAGTTGCTTATGGCCTTGCTAAGCTGCTGAGGTTGGTTTTGAACTTACAATTGTCCTGCCTCAGCCTCCCAAGTTGCTGGGATAACAGGCATGTGGCTCCACACCCTGCTTTGTTTTTCATATAAACTTCAGGTAAAGGTCACCATTCCTACCGTGTTGAAGTGTTCGACTTGGGGTGCTCAGTATTCTCAGGGAGCTGCAGGACCACTGCTCTTACTCTGGGGCACTTCCTCACCCAAGAGCAGCAAACCCTGCACCCTGGGCAGTCTGTTCTCCCTGCCCTCAGCTGCTGGACACGTCAATCCTCTCTCTCTCTCTCTCTCTCTCTCTCTGCCTCTGCCTATTCTGGGCAGGTCACTTGAATGGAGTTAAGCAGTCTGTGGACTATTGGGACTGGCTTCTTGCACTCAGCAGGTTTTAATGCCTTTGTGTCTTAGTGCTGGGGTGAAACCAGGGCCCTCAGGTGCTAGGCAAGTGCTCTGTCCCTGAGCTAAACCCCAGCCTTCCCTTAGGATGCTTTCCAGGTGATCCAATTTGCTCTGTGTATCAGGGTTTCATTCCTTTTCAAGATCTAATGCTGTTCCATTTCTTGAATACATCACATTTTTGATCTTTTTGTCCACTGATGGACATATGGGCTGTTCCTTCTCTTGGCCATTGTTAATAATGATGCTCTGGACACTGATGCTGAGTTTTGTGTGAAGGTACATTTCCACTCTCTTGGAGGTACCTAGACAGGAATTGCTGGGTCATGTGGTTGTCCTGGTTAATATTTTAAGGCACGGCCACACTGTTTCCACAGAGACTAAGTATACATTTTATCTCAGAATGTGGTTTTAAGTAATAAAAACCATTTTCAACAAAGCCTGGCCCACAAGACATATGCTTCCATTCCATGGTTATTTATGGAGAACATACTGTGTGTATTTTTTAAACATGGTAGTGGAATGCATCACAATTTTTCATATCTCTGTATATAAAGTATGTTCACACCAATTCATGTCTTAATACATGTACTTTGGATAATAATGTCCATCACATTCCACCAACATTGCTACCCCCCCTGCCTCCTCCCTTCCCCTCCCACCCCTCTGCCCTATCTAGAGAAAAACTTTTGAAGGTTAGAGTGAGGTCCTCGATCAGTGAGATCCTAATGGCTTGATAGTGGGAACAGGAGGGTAAGAAATGAGGTTTTTTTGATCCATTGTAATGGCCTTGTGGGACGGGGTTAGCTAGAAGCCCAAATAAGTGGTTGTGGGAAGAGAGAGCTGAACCTTAGAGGGGGAGATGGGATATCCTCATAAGGCCAAGAAGTTTAGTAACTTGGCCATGTGGGCTTTACTGTGGTACAGTAAAGGAAGGGACTGCAGAGAAGGGAGGTCAAGCACATACTGGAGGAGGAGTGACAGTAACAATGATAGGTGTAGAGGTCTTGGGCCAAAGCTTGTCCAAAAAGGTGGGGGCCATCTCTAAATCCCTGAGGAAGGACTGGCCATGCAAAGTGAGTGGATATCTGGGTATCTGGGTCAGTCCAGGTAAAAGCAAAGAATCTTGGTGTAAGGGAATGGAGGAGGAGGCATCCTCAAGCTCTAGGACAGAAACGTATGTGGTGGAGGCGGGGACGGAGGACCAGTGAGTGCATGGATGTCGAAAGATGGGGTGTAAAGGACCACTGCTGCATTGATGACGGAGGTCTTGGACCAGATGGAAGGTGCCTGAGGGCTTTTTGATGGTGAGAATGGGTGTGTTATGAGGGAAGTCTGCAGGACACAATAGTTCTTTGGCTAGGAGGTCAGAAATGATTGTCTGAGTCCCCTAAGGCTGTTTAGAGGTACTGAGTATTGGGATTGGGATGGAAAGAGAGATGGGGTTTTGAGTGTGATGTGGATGGGATCTTGGTGTGTGGCTACAGAGGGGTTGTGTACGTCCCATGCCTGGAGATTGACCAAGCACCAGGGCAAGGATACTGATAAAGGGGTAGTTGTAGGTGATAGAAGAAAGAAGAGTGGGAATGAGGATGAGTCTGGGAGAGAGGCCCACATGGGAAAATGATGAGCCGAATTTACTCAGGAGATCTCTGCCTAGCAAGGGAGTGGGGCATTGGGGAATAATGAGGAAAGAGTGGGAGAAAGGGATCTCATGAATGGAGCATGTAAGAAGAGGGTTCTTAGTGGTTGATATAGTTTGCCTTCCACCCCAACAATGGAGGTTGTGGAGGTAGAGGTGGGTCCCCCAAATTGGACAAGTATTGAGAATGTAGCCCAGGTAATCAAAACGAGAGATGGGCCTACCTGTTACCACAATGGTTACCTTGAGTTCCAGCGTTGTGATGGTGGTCATTGGGTGCTGGGATCCTGGGCACCATCAGTCATTTATAGCTAGTCCCAGAAGGTCTGCCTGCAGTGTGGTGGGCTGGATGACCTCCCGCCTCACTGGGCAAGAGGGCAATGAACAGCCCAATGGCCCGCCTGGTGGCATTTAGGACAGGGACCAGGAGGAGGCGAGGATTAGGGCAGGATCCAACCCAATGACCCAACTGACCACACTTGTAGCCTGCTCCAGGAGATCTTCTGAGGGTTGAAAGGGTAGTGATTGTAGTGGCAGGTTGCTGAAATGCTTTGGCTACCATTTGATATTGAGCCAGAGAGGCCTTTTCATCTCTACCAGTGTACACCTCGAAGGCCACCTCAAGCACGTGAGCCTGTGGGGTGAGGGGACCTTGCTCCAACCTTTTAAGTTTAGCTTCAAAATGTCAGGGAAGCTTTCGGAGAAAAAGTAGGTCATGAGTGAGTTTTGACCATCAGGTGACTCAGGATCTAAACTGTGTATTGGAGTAGGGCCTGAGTCAGGCGGTTTAGAAAGGAAGGGGGTTTTCAATTCACTCTAGGATGAAGACAAGGAGGTGCTTCTGGATGCCAAGCTGATGCCAGTGGTCCTTGGGCAGCCAAATTCCATATCCTGGCACATGGCAATACCACAGAAGCCCAGACCCCAGGGCACTGCTGGCCGCCATGCTGCTCTAAGGAAGTTTAGAAGCCATGTCTAAGAGCCAAGGCTTCAGGTCCGCTCTGAGGATGTTGATTGGGGTATGCTGGCACCAGGAGGGACACGTGGCAGTCGTGTTACTCTTCTGGCCATCAGGAGGCTCTGAGACCAAGTTCACGCTGGCAGCTTCAGGATGGAGCTACAGAAGCTGGCAAAGTTACTCTGGGCATGTCGGTGATCTCCTGGGTGCTGAGATAGGAGCTGCAGTCGAGTTGCTCACGGGATTTGGAGTGGGAGCTGCTGCTGCTGAGCTCTGTGGTGGGGGCCTGGAGGCTGGATGGAAGTGCCAGCTTCCTTGAGGGCCCTCCGTGAGGACAGTTTTCATCTTGCCCCTGACTGCAGTCTATGATGAGGCACAGTGCCAGGTGCTCAGTCAATCCCCTGGGTAGCCCTGGTCCTTTGAGGGATTGTTTATTATCATATGTGTCATGGAGGAGGAAACTGAAGCCCAGAGAGGTGAGGTGACTTGCCCCAGTCATGGGCTTCCCAGCGCTGGGTTTGGGTGTTAGATCCAGCCTGCCCAAGCTCAGTCTGAGGCTTTTCTGGCCCACCTGGATCCCGGCTCTACTTCCTCCAGCACTTGACCATGATCTCCTCAGTCTTCTGTGTTGAGGGCCACAGCCGAGTAAGGATGATGCATGGCATTTTTGCCAGAAGTAGTGGTTGAGAGGTGAAGCCAGCGAGCCATTAAGATGATGACTTATGAGTTCTCGCGGAGTTCCTGTTGAGTTCCGGTTGAGCTCTCGTAGGGATTCCTGAAGAGTTTGCATTGGTTGGGGAGGTGCCAGAGGACCAGGAGCTGCGTGGCGTGCGAGAGAGTTCCCGGGGAGCATGTGTGGAGTGTGCTGGTGGAGTTCAGAAATAAAGTTTGTTCCTGCTTGAGTGGCTCGTGATTTGTGCCCAGCCAGACTGCGGCACTTCTGGGTGTCACCACATGTTGTGGATTCAGGCTTCAGCTCTTCCGACTGTACAGTTCATGGGTGTCTGTAAGGCCACCAGGAGGTGCACTTAGGCCTCCATAGAACCTGGAGGCTGGTGTTCCAGCCATCACCAGGCTCCAGGTGCAATACTGAGCCTGGGCTCCAGATTCAGATACTCCAGAGCTGGTTCTGGGGACATCCCACCCTCACTGTCCATAGTTCTGCCCAGCCTCACCTCTGGGCTTCACTGAGCTATACCAAGGCCCAGAGGCAGGCACTAAAGTGCTCTCTGGCAGCACGCCATGCTGTTGCAGGCCCTCTGCAGCAGCTTGATCAGGAAGTCTCTTCAAATTCCTGGGCCTGAGGGTGCCAATGGGTGAGCAGGATTCAGTGCAAATACCTCCCTCACTGATGTCCAACACAGTCACCAGAGAGATGATGGGCAGTGCACTGGGGACTCAGAAGCCAAGTTTGATGCATACAGTATTACTGCATCTTTCAGTACAGGTGACTGGTAAACTGCAACCAAATGGATGGGACTCATAACGAGAAAAATCTCTTGGTACTTTGTGGAGTATTGTACAGACTTACACTGCCTAATAAATCTGAACGATAACAAAATGCTGGGGTCTATTTTTCTCTTTTTCCCACTAAAAGGGAATCCTAGACCTCTTATTGAGCTCTTTGGGTGCTGATCCTTCTGGGCATTTCCTTGGTATTTTTACTGGCCGGCCATAAATTGGTATCATTTAAGTGGGATACAATACAAAAGGCTTCCTGGGAATTTGAGTAGCTGTGGGCACTGTTTTGGGGCACTCTACACCCCTCACCGCCTCTTTGACTCACAAGTCTCCGTGACTGAGGGTTTTATTGATGAGAATGTCAGGTGAAGGGAGGCAGCCTCCTCCTGGATGTGCCCTTGGTGGGTGCCATTCATTGCCTCCCTGGCATGGATATCAGACCATCCCTTTAGAAAAGCACCTTTCAGCTTGCTGCAGAGCTCTCTTCAAATTGAAACATCTGAGTTTTGAAAGCCTTTGAAACTCCACCATGAGATTCCTATTATTAGGTGGCTCAACTCAGATTCTGTGATTGTCGATGTGAAAAATAAAAATGGTTCATTCAGGAATGCAATTGGCCTGTCCTCATAAGCTTCATGCCACCAAAAAAATGGCTTCTCTATGCTGAAACATCCCCCTCCCCATTTAGCCATATTAGTGATTTTGTTTCAGCACTGGGGCCTTCTGGGTAGTTGAGACAGCATGAACATCTCCTTTCAAACACTGATTCTTGTGATCAATTCAGAACTACTTCAAAAATGTTGTGGAGAGTAACAAGCATGAATTTATTAGAAGGGATAGGAAAGGAGGAAGAAGCCACTCTCAAGGGAATGTGACTTCTCTGAGAGCAGAGGGACAGAATGCCTTTTATTCCTGCTTTCCAGTTTTATTGGGGTTCCCGCAGAAATTCCCAGACAGCCTTACCCAGGTCCATCTCTTGACTTTTGACTGATGGAGGATGACCTCTGACTTTCAAGTCCCCACTGCCATGACCACTCTAGGTCACTTTGGCACATGCTGACTGGGTCTAATTGGAACCTGTTCTTACAGGGAATTATCCTTCATTCCCTGAGTTCTGAGATCTGATCTGTGTAAGGACCACAAAATTCCCCCCCACTTCAGAATAACTTGTGTTCCTCTTATTGGCATTATTTCAGGCCTGCATTTCTCCTTTAGATGACAAGTATTTTGCTGAGGAATATAACCTATCTTGTCCATTATGCCAGATAGATCTGATGGTAAATAGCTCCTTGGAAAAGAAAGCATGTGGGAGTCAGGAAAGTGAGCCCATTTGATAGAATTATTGCCTTAAATTTGTGTTCCCACCACTTGCATCTACCTGCCTCTTATCATTCCCACACCAGGGATGTAGGGTCCCTAAATTCTTTTAGGGTATTGGGTATTAACTAATTCTGATGGCTTTCTGGTTAGAAAGGGCAAAGTTGGGGGCAAGTGACCCATAGTCCTTTTTATTCAACTAGTGTGGCCAGGACAGTTATGGGTATTCAGAAACAGGGCAGTAGAGGTCCATGGTACCAGTTACCTGGGGACTGAATATGGTGTACATAGAATAGAGGTCATACTATGACAACAATACAGAGGACAGCAAAGCATTATTTTTTGTAAACACTTAGGGCATAATAATTAGTATTTCAGCCATCTCTTAAATCCATGAAGACAGTAACATATTCAAGCTTATGGTAGAGTCTAGCATGCCTTTTGAATGGAGGCCATTAAACTCTCTAGAAACATTAGCGGTATTGTCAGAAACATATACACATTTAGTTTTTATAATGTCACAGGTGTCCCCTTGTGAAATGTTTAAACTACCAACTACCAACTGCCACCTGATTTTTGTAAAATAGCTTTCTCATTGGTGATAACTCTGTTGGGTACAGAGATCCCTTTAGCTGTGTCACTTAGGGGTCTCTGGGTAAAGTTAGGGCTTCTGCATGCCACATTGCATTATTTAGACCAATCAGAGACACACATATTGGGGTTAGAAAACACACCAATGAAAAACAGGTCAGTTACCTAATGGAAGGGTGAGACGATTTGTGTGTCTGTGAAATCAGGTTTAAATTGGCTGAGGACAAGCCTGTGGTTCTGCCAGTCTTCTGTAATCCTTGTCAGACATCCCTGCATGAGAACCCTTCCTTCATAGCCTCCTATCCTTTATGTCCTTTTGTTAAGGCTAACATAGTACACACCTCAAGTTACATTAAGAGGAATTGCCTTTCCTTTTAATAGTCCATATGATTTTGCTTTTTTTCAGGGCCTTGTGCATGTGAGGCAAGCATCTACCAGCTGAGTTATATCCCCAGCCCATGACTTTGCTTTGCTTATACTTTCTGGCAAGGTGTTTAAGACCAAGTTAGTCCAAACTGCCTTTGTTCCTGTCTACTTTAAGAGTTGACTGAGATTCCCCAGGAATCACTCTTGGGAACTTGTGAGAAGCTTCTTGGCTTCTTTAGTCTTGTACTTGTTTTGCCATCTGTCAACATGGATCAGGGCCTTGCTGACCAAACATGGTTTCCTTTGGTAGCATTATGGACATGTCCCAATCCAATGATCCTCCTCTTTGCAGACTGTGTACTGGTTGGCTTCCTGTCCTCATGATCCCCCTGATTGGGAGGTTGTGTGACTCAGGAGTTTCAGCATTCTAAGAGAGGTTCTGTCATTCCCTGGGTCCTGGCTGACCTTAGAGGGAAAAGGCCAAATTATTGTCTGCTTTTTCATTAGCACTTTTCCCCCTTGGCTTTAGTCACCAAGCAGTCCATTTTCACTGTTCTTGAAGTGGGAATAGTGGGCTTTAACTTTAATGTCTATAATTTATAGTATAGTTACCACTTGCATTTAATTAGTGATAATGTTAGTTCTGGGAGTCAACATCATATCCTATCTGTTCTGTAGGTGATTGCTCATTGTCTTTAATCAACTCAGGCTGTTATGTTAGAGTAATACTTCTGTAAAACACTAATAGGCAACAGTTGATAAGTTTCACAAGGAAAGTAGAAGAAGAATTTAACAAGTGCAAAAAAAATTATTGGTTTATACAATGGCTTTGAACCAACAAGCATAATGTCTATAATAACACTCATGTATACTTCATATCTATTAAGCCTCCAGAAAGACCTATGACTTTATCAACTCCATCACACATGAAATGCTTTATAAGTTTGCTTTTCTTGAAACTCGTATAGCCTTAAATATTTTTATATTTTACCTAAACTTTTAAATAGTTTTGTATTATGTCCTTTTTAACTTTGAGATTATAGTAATCTTTACGACAAAAGTCTCTTTTTAATTGAATTCATTCTAGTCTAATTTGGAACCATCCTAACATGGAGTAGGGTGTTCCCCTTGCTCACGTCTGCATTCTCCTGTCAATTTTACTTGCTCAATGGGACTCTCAAGTCCTACACATTCGCCTGAATCCTAACCACAGTGTGGCTAAGGTCAGACTTGATGGTTTCCACTGGACCACAGTGGCTCTGCAACTCAGTGCCAGCTCTGCAGAACCAACACCATAAATGGCACCTCTGCTCAGCAGAGACTTCAAAGCCCTTCACAGAGTTCTGGCAAATACTCCTCTTGAGGAACTTTCCTACATTTTAACAGACTCTTGGGTGATTTCCAATGACCTTTTTGGGCTGCCACTCTGAAAACTAAAGTCTGGCAGATTACAGACATCCCTCCATGAATCTCTGTGGACCACAAAAACAAATCACAGCTTCTTGTTAAAACTTTCCTACTTGCATACACCCACAGGAGGGGTGGGGCCTTTGATGAGACTAATCAGAGCCAAGCTGCTCACTGAGTCACCCCTGCCCGCTACTCTATTGCTGCTTGGGTGTGTCATCACACCAGCTAAGACAGCACAAAGGGAACTCTGTTTCTGCAGAGGCTGCCATGAGTGCCAGGGAGTGGCTCCTTCTCAAAGGTGTTATAATTCTCTCCTGACAGTTTGATGATTTTGGACTGCAGACCCTTTCTAAATCTTCTCAGGATAATGTTGGTGTTTTATCATCATTGATACTTTTCAGGTTTGGGACAGTCATGTCAGTTCAACCTGTCAACTCGTCACAGGTTTGTGGCATGCATTGGTTTTCTGGACAATTTGCCACCTGACCATGGTCTACCTTTTATTGCAAAAGCTACTCAACAGTTGATTGACAGTGGAGGTGCTCAATGGACCTTCCATGTCCCCTGCCATCTGTAGGCATCCGGCATTACTGACCATTGAAAAAGTTTCCATCAAAATCAACTCAAAAAGGTTTTGATTCTCTCCTTCATCTCGTGGTCTGTGCATCTTGCTCAAGCAGTTGGTCATTAAATGCAGCTGTCCCCAGAAAGAGATCATCCCCTCTTAGCAGCATCCTGGGTGATGATTAAGATGACCAGTTTGGCAATTCTTCAAAAGTGAAACATACCCACCAGAGAACCCAGCAAATCTCATTCCTAGATATTCATCCTAGAGAAATAAAAACTTACGTTCACACAAAAGCCTGTACATGAATGTTTAGCTGGCTCTTTTGATAATAACCCCAAACTAGAAACAAAACCAGATGTCCTACAACTGTTCAATGGATAAACAAATGGAGATAACTTTATGATAAATCAGCAATAAAAAGGAACAAATGATTGAAAAATACAACTTGGATGAATCTCAAGGAGATTAGCTAAGTGAAAGAAGCTAGTCTCAAAAGTTTACATCCTCTCTGTTTCCATTTATGATTTTCCAAACGTTGAAAAATATAGTGGTGTAGAATAGATCACGTGTCCTGGGGATCAGGCATGGGAGGGCAGCGTGGCTACAAAGGAGGAGTTTGGGTGACCTGGGGGAGTCACAGAACTCTTTCCGTAACCTATTTGTGCTGCTGGTTGCAGTAAGTATGCACATTAAAATGCAAAGAACTGTAAGCCAAGAGGCTGCACTTCTTTCACAGGGGTACTGTTTCTTCCTGGGCAGGTGACCTCCTCCTTAAACAGCATCATGTTTGTGATGACATTGATCGTCCTTCTCATTGTCCCTTTGACCTACACAGTCTTACTCACATTTTAGCTGACCTCCAGCAGAGCAGGCTGTCTTCTTTCCTGGATGGCAATGGAGACTGGATCAGTGCATGTTCTGGTGGCACTTGTAAGTGGAGTCATGGCTTTTTGGGTGAGAATTTCACCTGAGTACTTAATTTACACAGCAGATCTCATGCAGGAGCTGCATTGGACAACCTGGCATGTACAAAACTCTGCCTTAGTCTTCATTTTCCTGCTTGCATTCTAGGGGTTGGAGCACAGCATGTGGTTGAGCCTGACTTATCACTGTTATCGTTATCACAATGCCTTCAACTTCAGGTGAGACCCCACTGTCATTTGACCCAGGGGCTCCTACTGGACCTGTGTCAATGTGGGCATATTTTTAATGGAGGGAGGCCCTACCCATGCTGTCTTTATGCTTCCTAGATGACCTCTTTGTGGGGGCGGCCAACGTAATAAGAGCTGGCTTTAGTTTCTGTTCTTCCAGGCACAGCCTTAAAGACAATATCTATTAGCTATGAGGGGTATATGTCAGTTTGCCCCCTCCACTCATCGGAGCTTTTTTCTATGTCCAAGGTACTCTACCCAATGAAAGAAAGAGATTTTTTTCTTTCTTTCTTTCTTTCTTTCTTTCTTTTTTTTTTTTTTTGGCACCAGGAATTGAACTTAGGTTCCCTTAACCACCGAGTCACATTCCCAGCCTTTTTTAAATGTTTTATTTTGAGACAGAAATTCCCTACATTGTCCAAAGCCTGGGTAAATTGGTTAAGACCTCAGTAAACTTGCCTCAAACTTACAGTCCCTCTGCCTCTGCCTCCCAAATTGCTGGGATTACAACCATACACAACCACACCTAGTCCATACAGAGATGTTTAGGGTCCCCCTTCTATAGAAACCAGCAGGACCAAGAAGCAAGTGCCTGTATTCATGGGGACTCCAGGAGGCCATTGTACTTGCTGAGCTCTGAGCAGAAGGCAGGACTCCATTCAGATCCACCTGCTTTCAAGCAAATATTCAGAGATTCAGAACACAAAAGGTGGGGGAGCTTGCACTGGAGGCCTGGTGCAAGCTACCACCAGATTTCTCAGTGACATCATTTACCCTGAGGTCAGAAACATCTGGTCTGCTGGTCTCCACCCTGATCTTCTCCCCTTTCCCTCTTATCAGGCAAGGACAGCCTGCCCCTGGGCTTCACTTGGTTTATCAAGGTGAGGGAAAGTAACTTGTTTGTGGCCATGTTGGAGGGCTTTGTGGGTGTGCCTGGTGAAACTGCAGGTTTCAAACTGGAGTTTTTAAAATGGAGTTGCTTAGGCTCAGGCCTAAGGCCATCCTCACACTTCCTGTCAGAGCTCTTTGTCTTTCTGAAGGTAGAGTCTGTCTTGGGCTTTAGCCCCAAGGAGAAATATTAGTAAGAAAGCCTATTCTTTACCTTTGGCATGAAAAGTAGGAAGTGAAGCCAGGGGACTCAGATCTCTGTAAGCTGCAGTGTGGCTGATGTGAATTGAAATGTGTTGGGAGTCTTGAAATAGAATGAGCTTTGAAATTATAGCTCCCAAATACACTTCATTAATAATTTTATATTGGTATGATAATATTCTGCATAAGGCCTCACTTAGTTGCTGAGGCTGACTTTGAACCTTTGACCCTCCTGCTTCCATCGCCTAAGCCACTGTGGTTGCGGCTGTTTTTAATTTTTTAGTGCGATTGATAGAAAGTCACAATTACACTTGTGACTCACAATTTGTTTGTGTTGGACATTGCTTGCTGCCTTAGGGTATTGTTTACCAATTCAAAGCTCAAGATACTTCCTGATAAGACTAGAGAGCAGAAAAATTAAATAAAATTTAAAGTAATGGTTATTACAAATGATTGATAAAGTGATATGATCAAAGTTAATATGAGACATGGTTCAATGCAAATATCTTTCTGGATAGTCTAGATATTGCTATTCAGCAGAACCTTAAAACAGCTGCTGTTTGAAGTTCTGGATTCAAAGTACAGAATCTCAAATAAAAAGAAAATAGGCATGATAGGGCATAACTGAAATACCCCGAATTTCAAGTTAGAGGCCAGCCTAGGCAACTTAGAAAGCCCTTATCTCAAAATTAAAAAAAAAAAAAAAAAAAGTGAAAGGACTGTGGGTGTTAGTTGCTCAGTGATAAGTGTCCCTGGGCTAAAATCCTACTGGGGGGTAAAGAAAACGTCGCCAAGAATTTGCCATTCTGTTCTCATTCATCCTTGGTTGGATGCAATCTACTGTCACTCAGAGCATTGGCTCAATGAGCTCCGTTTCAGGGGGCGGGCACTGAAGTTCTGTCCAATCAGAGGCGTGACATTGAGATCTGTCCAATCCAGCGCAGAGCCCGTGAGGAGGGGGCGGGCTTCTGCCATCCGGGGCTGGCTGCTGTCCCGATCTGTCTTTACGTTCGCTCCGCCGTGCTCCTGCGGTCGGGGTCGCTGTACTAAGGAGGCGCTGGGAACCCACAGTAGAGCGCTGCGCTCCCGACCGCCAGGAAATGGTGAGTGAGCGGGGCGCGTCTGGAGCCCGGGCCCGCTGCGTGGAACTGGCAGGACTGGCGCGGCTGGAACCTGAAACGGTGGGTGGGACACCCCGTCCTCTCCAGTCTGCAGCCCCGAGTCCTCCTCTGGGCAGCGCCGCCCTCAGCTGCCCTGGCCGTCCTAGCGGAGCGCAGGTCCGCCGCGGCGGGGACCCAGTCCCCTCTCGGGTCACTGCGTGGTCGCCTCGGCCCTAACTGAAGCCCTGTCTGGGCAGCAGCCTGCCAGCAGCCCGGCCTCGCTCCAGCTGTGCGGTGAGACCAGGGACCATCCTCAGGAAGGGCCCACCTCTGTGCGTGGTGTTCCTGCGTGAGAATAGCTGGGGTCTGCGGGGACCTCAGCTCCCCTACCTCCTGGGCCTTCCGAATGTGCGGGAAGCAGCATGTCCAACCCAGAGGAGCCTGTCCTGCAGCCTGGCTCTTTATAAATGCTTAAGTTATAGATAAACTCCTAGGTTTCCAGCTCCCTGTCCGCATGGCAATGCTGAATTCTCCTCTCCAGGTTGTGAACTATTTGTCTCCCATGAGTACTCTACCGCTGAGCCACAACTCCAGCCCCCAATTTCTTTAAATATGTACCCAGAATTCTTGTAACTGGATCATATGGTAGTTCTATTTTTTTTTTTTTTTAGTTTTTTGAAGAATCTTATTCTATACACACACACACACACACACACTGAAATTTATATTGTAACCAACATTCTATAAGGGTTTTCTTTTTTCCATATGGCTGTACTCTGGAGAATTTGTTGTCTTGCAACTTTTTGATAGTAACCATTTTAATAGCATAGTTCAGGCTGCAGGGGGTCTGCTATTTGATTGGTGCATTAAGTCCCTGATGCAAGTTAGATTCCAGTGCTTCCACCACCTGTGGCCAAACTTGTGGTACTGGTGAAAGGCGATGGGGAATTAGGAAAGATCCACACACACAGATTATGAAGATAAATAGTTTGAATCATGTGGAGCACTCCTCTCTGATGGAGAAGCAGATCTAAAGAGTTACACCAGCAATCTTTATTTATATATGTCTCCTTATCAGGTTAAGGAGTATGCAAGCATTATTCTTTGTACTAAGGAAAGTTTCAGAATTAGAAACATCTGCGCAGCTTTTCTACAGTTTCAATGTGAAATGTTAGGAGCTTTGTGTAGCGCTCAAGGAGGTCCATTGTTTGAAGTTACTGAGCAGCAGAGCTGGTGAAACATTGTGGTTGTCTGGCAGGAGAATTTCTGTATCCCTGGGAGCTATGTTCCTGAGATCAAGGTCAAAGCTGATAAGACTTGCACAGAGCCTCCTTGGGCAGGGCTTTATCATAGCAGCAAGGCATCCTGTGCCTTTGCACAGAAACAATCCCAGGCAGCATGTGCACCACAGCCATGAGGTCATCAGAGACCCCCCAATCGCAGTCACTGCTCTCCGCAATCTAGCCTGTCAAGTTGCCACTGGAAGATTGTGCTGTGGCTTTTTCTGAGATCTGTACTTTTTGATCCCTTTTCTTCTCTAGTGGTGGGAAGTACTTGCCCTTCAATATAAAACCACTTGTTTGTGATCTGTGGAGATTTGCACATACTCAGTTACCTTTGTTTACAGAACTCTGGAGGCTGGGATGGAGACCCAGGAAGAAAAGGTGTTGAAGTTGAGGCTCTCAGTGCATGGGCAGACTCCTTCTAGGAAGAATTGGAGTTATTACTGGGGTGAAGTGGGGGAGAGAGCTCAGGAAGCACCAAACTCCCACTTAGGCTAACAGTAGTGGCCTTTATTTTCCTCTTTAAATTCATGATTCTGGCTAGATAGGAGCTCATTCATCTGCAGCAGCAGTTGGCAGAGTGAGCTGGCAGACCCAGAGCCCTTCTAGGGATAAACTGACACCTTTGAGATTTAACCCATTGTCTTCCCTGGTCCCAGGTGATGAAGCCCATGGAAGTACTTCCATGTCCATAAAAAAATCACTTTTTCCTGTGGTCTTGATACTTGTGTGTTTGTAGTCCCCTCCTCTCTCAGCAGTAGATAAATTAAGATGCGAACCACAGAAGACTTTAGAGTTAGGATATGTAGAGTCCCAATCTTCCTCTCCTAGGTCTCTCAATTTACTTGTGGCATGACTTTGTCTAAGAACTTGAAACATGAATAGATATTTATTCAGTGTATCCATATATGAAGGGAGAGTCAGGAGTCTCCTATTCTGCCGAATTTCCAACATTATCCTCCATTAACATCTGCCTTTTATTGTGGTGCTAGGGTTTGAACCCAGACCTTGCACATTCTGTATTCACCCTCTACCAGTGAACTGTGCTGCCAGTCCCTGCACCTACCTTTAGATTGGGCTGACCATGCATTGAAGTCTAATGTAATTCTTAATATGCTTGGATTTATTTTGGCCTTCCTGTTGGTTTTGACAATAGAAAATTTACCTTCATGTGGCTTCAGCTATGGATTTTGTGTTATGAATCCTTAGTTATTATTAATGTAATATTACAGTTTTATAATATATGTTAGTGTCAGGTAATGATAGCTACTTGTTTTGTTCTTACAAATCAGGGTTTTTTGGCTAATTTTGTATATACTTTACAGATGAGTTGTAGGGAGTTTTGTTTTGCCCCTTCATTCAATAAAAGGAAAGCAGCCTGAAATTTTGATGGAAAATGTTACAAATTAACTGGGAGGAAAATGATTGTCTTTGGAAGGATGAGTTTTATCATGTACACATGGTGTGTGTAATTGAGTCTTTTATTTGCTTCTGTACATTTTAATTTTCTGGTAAATTCTACATATTTCCTTTGAAAAGCATGCATACACATGAAGTATCATAGGGTTGAGATGGCTCTCTAATACTAATCTGATGTTTTCTATGGTTAAACTGAGTGTAATATGACAAAAGATGTGGGTAGGCCCTAGAAACCATTGTTTTCCCACTTTTTTATTTGTGTCTTCTTGAATGTACACCCTCTTTCCACACCCTTTGGATTTCAGTTGTTTGGACCAATACTGCTGTGTCCTCATATGTTTTCATGGTTTACACATGCAGTGATTTCTACAAGTCTGTGCTGATGGTGTATTGTGTATCTTCATAGATTTCCATAAATATAGAACAACAACTTACATTTCATCTTTCATTCATTATAATTCATTTTTTTCCATATATTTTTCAGTATTGTTTAATTTTATCTATCTGATGTGATTTTATTTTACATTTCTCTAATTTCCTAAGATTTGGAATGTTTTCATGATTATTGGCTGTTGAGTTATCTTCTGCATAAATTGCTCAAGCCTGCTTTTTTTGGTGTCCCTGAATTTTCCTTTGCTATTAAAAATTTTTGGTTATATGTGAGGGAATTATTTTCTTCCACTGTGTCACTTCTCTTTTCACCTTTTAATGTTAGCATTTGATGAATAAAATTTTTGTTTTAATGTTGTCCAATTTTTTTATTTTTTAACATGTTTTTTAGTATACCTTTGAAAAGAACTCCTTTTTTTGTGGTTCTTGGAATTGAAACCAAAGGAACCCTCCCACTGAGCTACATTCTGGCCATATTTGAAATTTTATTTTAAGACAGGGTCTCACTAAGTTGCCCAGGCTGGCATAGAAATTTCCATCCTCCTGCCTTAGCTTTCCAAGAAGTTAGTATTACAGGTGTGTACCACCATGTCCACCCTGTGACTCCCTTTTTATAATAATTTGTGAATGTTTTATGGTTTGCTTTTATCTTTAATTATGTATTACCTCTGACAATGATTTATGATGTGATATGAGGAAAGACTACAACAGCACGTATGGGTCACCCAGATATCCCATTTTCCCAGCAGCTTTCTTTGGAATAGATGCAATTTTTCTACTTTCCTCCAGTGCAAACTTTTGTCATTTATCATTGTCTAAATAGCAGGTGTCTTTTTAAAAGTTCTGTCTTTGTATCAACAGGTCTATTTATTCATTTTATTGTGAGGTGTACATGACTACTGTGACTTTATAGCATATGACCATGTGTGGCCTAATGACTTTTTGGTTGGTGATGGACCGCATGTACAGTGACAGTTATCACAGGCTAGGTGTGTCGTAGTGAACCATCTAGGTATCAGTGCTCTGGGTGATGACTGCAAAATGAAGAATCACTTTACAGTGATTTACAGCATTATCATCTACACATGGTGTAACTGAGTCTTTTATTTACTTTTGTAAATTTTAATTTTTTTAAATAAATTCTATGTATTTCCCTTTGTTTTAGTTGTAGATGGACATAGTACCTTTTTTCATTTATTTTTGTGTGATGATTGAACCAAGAGACTTACATGTGTTAGGCAAGCACTACACCATGAGCCACAACCCCAGCCCTACATTTTCCTTTTAAAGCATGCATACACATAATTTACAGAGATTTACAGCATTTCCCTGAATGTATATCCAACATTAAATTAAGCTTATATATGTATATTCTAATTTACTTATAATGTTTCCTTCTAAAATATAACCAGAGGTTTTTTTATCTTATTTTTCTTTTAGTAGCGTGAACATTTGACATGCTAACACTGTGGAAATGTTCATTTTCAATATCTTTAAATTTTAGTCTTTTCCCTAGGACTATTTTTCTATACTCCTAAAATTTGCTTTCTCCAAACTATTGAGATTGATGATTAACTAATGAATTCTTAGGCTCTTTATTAGTTCAACTATTGAACAATGTGTTTTCTTTTTTACTTCAGCTTTAGATGCATCCCATTTTTATAGCTTTATTGTGGGGATATAGCTCAGTTGGTAGAGTACTTGCCTCACATGCACAAGGTCCTGGGTTCAATCCTCAGCATTGCCAAAAAACAAAACAAAACAAAAATCATATATATATATATATATATATATATATCTATCTCCATCCATGAAACCAGCACCACAGTCAACATAGTTAATATAGCCATTACACTAATGTGCTCCCTGGTCCTCTTTTATAATTCTTTTTTTCTGCTCTTCTCCACCACATTTAAAAATTAATTTGATTTATTATGCAAAGCCAAAAATAGGATTAGTTTCAAAATTCTATACATCAGTGAATTATCATGAATAGGACACCTCATATAGCTACTGTCCTCCTCAATAATCCAAACTTTGCTGGGCATGATGGTACAGACCTGAAATCCCTAGAGTCAGGCATTATTGTGTTCAACTCAGCAGTGCCCCCTCCCTGAGTTTGTCAATTTGGAAAAAAATTAAAAATGTTCACTAATTTCAAGCTTAGAATTTCTTAAGTTACAGGTTGTTTGTTTGTTATTGGTACTGAGGGAGCTTAACCACTGAAGCCCATTCCTAGCCCTTTTTAGTTTTCTTTAGAAACAGGATCCTTCTGAGTTGCTTAGGGCCTCACTAAGTTGCAGAGGCTGGCCTGCAACTTGTGATCCTCCTGCCTCAGCCTCCCAAGCCACTGGGATTACAGGTATGCACCACGGGCTCATCCAAGCTATGAATTTTATCAATAGTATTTGAAAGGCATAAAAATAATTCCTAAGAGGCAAGATATAGGTGGGTTTCAGCCAGCATACAAACAAACAAACCAAAAACCAAAACAAAGAAACAAAATGAAATAAAAAACAAAGAAATTGTATGCTAGGCCAGCTTTTGAGCCCATAAAGTGATATTGTCAAGGGCCCAATTCTTTTTAAGGAGCCTCCCCTGCTGCTGCTGTCACATCTGCCCCCAACAAGCATAGAAGGGTCTTTTACACTGAGAGCTTCAGAGCACTGGGAGATGGGGGACTCAAGTGCAGTTGTGTTTCTAATGTTGTTAGAATGGAGACTTTAATGACCTTTCTGAGGGTATAATTTTTAGTGAGGCTATTTGTACGCTGTCATCTGTGCCAAATTCAGATTTTGGTAGCAAGTAACTTTATTTTAAAGATGCATTGACAGACTGGGAAAGCAGACATCTATCTCCACGTTGACTAGAGAAGCACTTGCTTTCTGTCCTTGTCCCACTGCTGATCCCATAATAGGACAAGGATTTGAGAAAATGAAAAATTAGTTTTCTTGCTGTGCTAGTGAAGGAGAAACCAAGAGGACTTCTGTCTCAGAGGCTGGGATTCTAACTTCCCTGGGAAACAATGGGCCTTTGGTGATAAGGCTGCCCTCTAGCTGTGCCCTGTCAGGAGTTTTCATTTACTTGTATCCTATACAGATAGCCATTTCTTTGATCTCCTGGTGCCAGCCTTGGAGTCTTGATCTTTTTCATTCCTATGTGCAAGAGCTGAAGGAGAGATAATTAGCCAAGGACAGGAAGAAGATTAATCTTGCTCCTCCCATGGTTAGGAAGAGGGAGAGGGAGAAAAGGAAGGGGGGGTGTGTGTGTAAGTTTTAAAATAAGTCACAGTGGCAGAGTTCTGAGGGTTATTTTCATTTTCCCCACAGTTAATTTTTATGGAAAAATGGGTGACTACATCTCTAAGCTGCTTCCTGTGCAACCTGGGTGATGAAGGGGTCCCTAGAATGGAAGGTTGTTGCCTGTTGTTGTAATGTTTTCTTTTGGATTTTTACTAGAATGGACAGAGAGGCAATTCCAGCCTTGGTGGTGACCTGGAAGAAGCAGGTCTCTTCTCTTGTAGAGAAGTTTCTTTGATTGTTCTACATGGTATTTTAACTAGATTTTGTTGGGGGTGGAATTGCTTTTGACATATTTTCCCCTCTGCCACCATGATAAAAAAATGGTCCCTAAAATATTGTTTTTTTTGTGGGCTCAATTTAATCTTGCTGCTGTGGGTCCCCCTTTGGAGGCATTTGACAGACACCTGTTCCCACTGCAAGAGGGTCTCTTGGCATAATTAGCCACCATCTTTTTAAAGGTGTGGTTTCCCTTTTCTGTTTTCCCTGTACATTGGCGAGACCAAAAAGCATGTAACTTCCCCGTTGGATATACAATGTTTTGCTTACTTGTTGGGCCATTTCTGCAGTGACAAATATTCGGCTGTCACTCTGCATTGAGGAAGGGATGTCTTAGGATCATCTCCTTCCAGGGGACTCTAGTTATTTCTGAAGCTTTTTCTATTCTGGTAGAATAAGCCTAACTCATACAGAAATGGTGTCTACCAATACAAGCAAATACCTGCAAGTTTCTACCACAGGACATTTCTGTACTGGTGAATCATAGAAAGGTTACATTTTTACATATTGAATTTATGGTAGACTGCCTCTTAGTCTTTGGATTGTTTGAGTGCAAAAGACACAGTTCTGAATTCCTTGCTGATGAGTCCATTGCAGGCATGACCCTCACTGGTGGGGCTTGAAGAAATTGACCAAGCCACCCTTCCCACAGCGAGCTGTCTTGTGAAAGCGTTTTATCAAGAGCAGGCCATTGCTTCACGCAGAAGTGTGAGCCCATGAGAGTCTTTCTGAACTTTGCAGTGTTATCCTAGAAGTCAAGATTTTCTTTGCCCCTTTTCTTCTCATCAGTATGAAAAGACGTGAATTGGTCTGATTCAAGCTGAGGTTCAAGGCCCTGATAAAGAGTTTGTTCTTTCTTGCCATTTAGGTTGCTCTGTCAGCAGCCTAATTTCTCCTGGTCACTTAGATGTCAATCTTCAGATGACTAGGATAGTGCTTAGTTGCCACCTGCTTTGGTGTGACCGTGGTCTATATTAATGCCAATATTTTCAAGGGCATGCTTAATACCATTGTTCTTAGCTGCAAGGACTCTTCTTTCCTTCCACATAGTTTCAATGCTTACCTTCTTTCCTTTGGTCAGTGAGAGCTCTTGTCAGAGTAATTAGCTTGACTTTCTGGGTTGAAGTTTTAGGAGCAAAGTCTCAGCTTTCAATCTGTCTTGTTTCTTGACTGCAGAGTATACAGCTACCCACTGGCCATTGTCCATGAACTTGCTTTTATCACTGAAGAGGCCCAGTCTGGCTCAATAATAGACTATTGAAGAAAAAACACTTTCTGAAGAGTCTCTAAGCTCTCTGAGCAGTCATACCATCTTCTGGCATGAGGGTTGTTTGATTTAAGGTGGGCGTGGTTTCTCTTAAGGTTGACATTGAAGGGTCTCAGAGGATAGTCTGGAATCTCCCTACCCTCCCAGCAGTCAGCTGACACCAATAATTCTGTTCCAGTACTTCTGTTTGAGCCACACCAGGACTTGATGAGGAACATGCAGAGTAGTGGGTTGTCCTAGAAGGGTTTCTCAACCGCTTGTAGTAAATCACAAGCGGTTCTCATGACATGAAGGCAGGAGGACCTTTCTTTTTCTGTGAGGTCAATTTGTTTTGACAGATAGGCTACTGGTCACAGTATGTCTCCAATGCCTGTATGAGAACTCCAAGGACTGTACCTTGTTTCTCATTTAGTCTTAACTCCTTTAATGAGTCCGCAGGCCTAGGGCAGGGCTGTCATGAGGCTTTGTCTTAACCTCTCAAAGGAAGCTTGGCTTTCTGGTGTACAAGTCAAATGTTTGATTTCTGATCCTTTTAGGGCTTCCTAAAAGACAGACATTTAGCTATTAGTCTAAAATTACAGACATTTAGCTATTAGTCTAAAATTAGGGACCCAAATGTGGCAGATACATGACATTCCCAGGAACATATATTTCTGTCTCTTGTTCCTGACTTCTTAATATAGCCTGCTTTTAATCTGACATTCAGGCTCATTTGGAATTCCAGATAGATGACTATTTTACAAAACTGAGCCTTTTTGTGGACACCCCACCACATGAGGTGGGATGGTTTAGTGCAGCAGTAGTATTTGAGAGGCAGTGTTCTTGGTTAGGGTTGGCTGTAAGCAGGTCATCCACATAATGCAAAAGGAGTCCTTTATCCAGCTCTAACTCTCTCAGCTACAACTTATGATAACCTCATTGAACAATATAGAAGAGAGTTTAAATCCCTATGGTGATGTGTTATTTTCATATTGAATTCCTGTCACTCAAAAGCAAATGGTAATTAGGCATTTCTTTTCAGTGGGATGTAAAGAATCCATCTTTTCATTATAGTGCTTTGAACCAGCCACTGTTACCTGGCATTGCAGTTAGCAATGAATTATGTTCTGTGGGCTGAATATTCTAAACAATGTTAGTTATAGCTCCTAGGTCTTGTACAAGTTGGTATTCATCACTGTGAGTTTTTTTCCCCTTTCATTTTTTGAACAAGCAGGGCTAGAGTACTACAGGGTATTTGACAAAGCCAATTCCATGCTTGTTGTAAGAATTTGTCCACAAGAGGCTGGATTCCTATCAGCACTTTTCTTAAGGGGGTACTGTTTCTTCCTGGGCAGGTGACCTCCTCCTTCAACAACATCATGTTTGTGATGACATTGATCATCTTCCCCATTGTCCCTTTGACCTACACAGTCTTACTGTCATTTTAGCTGACCTCCAGCAGAGCAGGCTGTCTCCTTTTCTATATGGCCAGTGGAGACTGGATCAGGACATGTTCTGGTGGCACTTGTAAGTGGAGTCATGGCTTTTTGGGTGAGAAGGTCATCTGAACACTTAATTTACACAGCAGTTCTCATCCAGGAACTGCGTTGGACAACCTGGCATGTATAAAACTCTGCCTTAGTCTTCATTTCCCAGGTTGCATTCAAGGGGTTGGAGCACAGGATGTGGTTGAGCCTGACATGTCACTGTTATAATTATCACAATGTCTTCAACTTCAGGTGAGTCCCCACTCTCAGTTGCACCTAGGGGCTCCTGCTGAGCCTCTTCTCAGTGTGGACATATTTTCCATGAAGGGAGACCATTCCCATGCTGTCTTTAGGCTCCCTTGATGACCTCTTTGTGGGGGCTGCCAACACAACAATAGCTGGCTTTAGTTTCTGTTCTTCCCAGGCCTTACCTTAAAGGTAAGATCAATTAGCTGAGACGGGTGTATGTCAGTTTGCCCCATCCACCCATTGGAGATTTTTCTATGGCCAGGGTAATCTGTCCAATGAAGTTCACTGTTGTTATAAAGAGATTTTTATTTTTTCTGTACCAGGGATTGACCCAGGTTCCCTTCACCACAGAGTCATGTTGCCAGCTGTTTTTATGTTTTGTTTAGAGGCAAGGTATCCCTAGGTTGTTGAGAGCTTATCTAGATTCCATAGGGGCTTGCGAGTTGCTGAGGCTTGTCTCAAACTTGTAATCCTCCTTCCTTAACCTCCCAACTTTCTGGGATTTCAAGCATTCACAACCATACCTACTCCATACAGAGATGTTTAGGGGCCCCCTTCTATAGAAACCAGCAGGACCAAGAAGCAGGTGCCTGTATTCATGGGGTCTCCAGGAGGCCATTGTACCTGCTGAGCTCTGAGCAGAAGGCAGGACTCCATTCAGAGCCATCTGCTTTCAAGCAAATATTCAGAGGTTCAGAATACAAAAGGTGGGGGAGCTTGCATTGGAGGCTTGGTCTCTCCTCAGCTACCCTGACCTTGATGGACAGTCAGGGCCTGGGTGGTTGGACCTGGCTCTGAGGCCAGACAGGTGCCCTATTTATTTCCACATGGTCATGAGCCCTGCTGCTTGTGGTGCAGCTGCAGTGCAACCTGGGGAGCCCAGGGCCTTTGGCCTTTTTAGTCAGAACTTAGCTGCTGTTTTTGTCTAGAGCCTGTGAGGTTGCAGACCTCTCTCTACTCTGGCCATCTGCTTTTATCCACAGCTGTTTTCCCTTTTGCAGTTGTTTATCCCCTCCATCTTCCTGTACATTTAGGCTGATGGGATACTGTCTTAGGAACAATTGCTCTGCCCCTGTGCTGAGTGTCCCTGGGCAAATGGGGTGTCCTGTAAATCTTAAAAGGAGACCATCCCTTCCTTAAGTCCCAGTCTAGCTGTTCCACCACCAGCTACCATGTTCTTTTGTGGCTCTTTTTCCAGGTTGGGCAAGGGAGGTAGAAGGCAGGGCAGAGCGGGGTCCTCTTCACTTACCTCTCTAATCCCCAGCAACTGGGATTTTCTTCTGACATAGGGCTGGTTTTCCTGACCCACAGTGGGATGATCTGCAGCTGCCTGGGATTGGGCTGAGAAACAAACAGTGCTGGCCCAGCTTTCATTTTCTGATGTCTTTCTATCCTTGCAAGAAGCAGTGCCTTTTTACACCATCAATTTAGTCTCAGGCCATTTGTGCTCCTCATGCAACTACATGAATATCTGCACATGTAGAATTTCTTCCATTTACCTACCTCTGACACACCAATTCCAATAGCAAGATTATAATAGTTAAGGAAGTCATTCAGTGGCCTGATTGTTACAGTTAAATATCATCTTTTTAAAGACAGACTCATACTTGGCTCTCTTAGCCAGGATTATTCTGAAGAGTCTATAGATGGGATCAATGCAGAATTGCCCATGTGTCAAAGGGCCAGCAACATTCAATCAAAAACACAGAGTGAACCAGAGTGGATCCCCCAAACCAGGACCAACTGAAAGGACCCTTTAAAACAGACCAGATGGGGGCACATTTCATAGATCCCCAACTGCTACTTAAGCACAACTCTGACACCAATGGTGCCATAGATGCCCACAGAAAGAGGGACCTGGTGCTCCCCTGTAGCAGACCTGATGTGTGGAATCCAGGGTTGCAGTGTGCACACAGGAGGAGCTTGCCAGATGTCCATGTTGGCACGACTTCACTGCATTCCTTTTCCCAGAATAGGCCCATGGTGGAGTCCCACACCATTCAGGGAGAGAAGACAAGAGGTTCTTAAAGCCAAGGGGCCTTGGCAGCTGCTGAGAACACCCCTCAGACTCTCCCTTTACTTACAGGAACAACTCCTCCAGGACAACCTGAGACAATCACCTGTCTCCTAATTCTCCAGGCTCAGCTATCAATGAGCTCATCAGCCAGCTTGCTCATCAGGGTGGAAGTGGGGTTGCTCAGAGCACCAGACCCACCCAAGAGGGCTGGAGCAGGGCACTCTCAGTTTTCTTCACAGTGACCAAATTTGACACTGATAGCTTGGTCCTTGTTCTCAATACTCATCCAATACTGAAATCAAGGTTTTGAAGAAAAGGAAAAGGTAGTTTTGTTGCTTTTCTACCAAAAGAGAAACACAGGGGACTCCTGTCCCAAAGGCTGTGATTCTAATTATAAGGTGAACACAAGTCCTTTTAAAGTGATAACTCAAAGACGACCCTCCAGCTGAGCCCTGTCCAGCATCATAATTCCCTCGAAGCCTTGAGAGACCTATTTCTTAGATCTTCTTGTGCCATCCCTAAAGTCTGGATTTCTTGATTCCCACAGTGCATGAGCTCAAGGACATATAACCTGGTTTAAGTTCTGACTGAAGACATGAAGAAGGTTAATCTAATTTTCCCCATGGTTAGGGAGGCATAGATGGAAAAGAGAAAGAAAAACACAAGTCAGTTGTAAAATAAGCCACAGTGGAACAGCAGCAAGGGTTATGTTCAAACCATGAAATAGATCCTGACACATTCCTAGGGAGAAGCAAATAGAACACCTGCCAGGTGGGAGTGTCTGGGGTTGATGAAGAATAGAAAATTCAGAACCTGCTGATCATTGTGGTAGATGACAGTCTTCATATGGCCTCAGTATGGGGCACTTAGTAAAACCATGAGAGGTCAGAACAACAGGAAGGACTGGGGATGTAGCTCAGTTGTAAAATGCTACTGGGTTCAGTCCCCAGTACCCCCTCCCCCCAAAATTCAGATGTATGATCAAATAATCCTTTACTGAGAAGCCAGCATATACTTAGGAGGGGACAGGAAAAGACTGTGTTTGGGCTGAAGTGGAAGTGGGTCAGACTCCATGGGAGTAGGCAGGAGGGAAATTTCAGCAATTTTATTTAATAAATATTTTATTTGTCCTCAAACATTAATGTTTAATGAATATTTCACATTTGGAAAAAAACAGTGGGTTGTGTTTTATGCATGCATTCAGATTTACTAGGAAATGTCAGTGAAATGTGCCAATCATCTGGGCATGCATGCATGTTTGTTCCTCATGAACATTTACCCTTACTTATTTTGATGTCATTTTATATTACTTTTGTTGATAATCTATGACATTGAACACTTTTCTTATGTGGTTTTTAAATCTAAAAATAATTTCCATCATTTTGTTACATTTAATTTGTGTGTTTATAACTTCTTCCTGTTTTACATGTTTTACTGAGAATATTCTTCCATTTATATTTCTTTCATACAGATAATTTCTCAGGTAAGATAGTCTCTTTTTGCCCCATGCTACATTCTTATGGACTGCTCTACCTTTTAATGGAGTATAATTTATCAATCTGTCCTTTGGACTTGCTTGATTTTCTTATATAGAACTCTTATTATCCAGGAGCAGGTGTTGAACTCCCAGAGTTAAACCTTTCAATTAAAGCCTCACCTCCAGAAACTGATTATTTCTGGAGATACATATTATCCATCAGTCTGGCTCTAGAGCTTGTGAACATGTTTATTCCATTGAAAACAGGTTTTATTTTTAAAATGTGAGACAACCAAACTCCTTACATGATGTTTGTTTTCTTTCTTTTAACTCTTTTGAAAAAAAATATTACTGCTCTATAACTCTCATTTTAAATGTGTTTAATAATTACATTACTTTTTGGGCACCTTTTGTTTGCTGAGATATAATAGATTAGGAAAGAATTGTCCAAAGCCTCAGTAATGCAGGCACTAGTCTCCCTGGCTCCCTTCCTGGTGCAGCCATGCCTGGCTTGTGCGGTTCTCCTGTGCTGAGGGCAGAGTTGGCTTGCTGGAGCCACTGAGTTGTAGTATGACACACACACTGTGGCTCCATGTCTAGGAGGAGTAGGAGTAGCCCAGTAAAGAAAGGGGAACACAAGTCTGCCAGCGCCCAAAGGCCATAGTGAAACTCTGCCAAAATGCAAAACTCCCTTATGAGTATGAAACTGGCTGAGAGGAGCTGCAGCCCACAGTGTGTCACTCTGACATCATTCAGCCAGAGTTTGGATATACCTCCTGGCACTCTATGCCTGTGTGAGGCCTGATAACACTCCCCAGTCATGGATTCTGGGTGGGAACTGCAGTTAGAAAGGAGGAGGTGTCCTTCCACAGTTGTATAAGACTTTGTCATGATTCTTGAGCTCTGGAGTGTCTTCTACTTGTGAGGCCCAGGTGGCTTTGCTGGGCTTGTGTCACCCACTGAACTGCAGGTCATGCAAGAACTCTAGGAAGGGTGCTAAAGTACCTAGAATGTGAGAAAATAGAGAAATCTGCAGATTTTAGGCAAAAGGGAGAATCAGCCATGGAGGGACTTTGTTCTGCCTAAAATTAGCTCCAGTTACAGCTAAGTTCACTACTGTGGCAGTATGGCCCTATCACCCACTGGATGGTGGGGTGGTAGATCAGCCTGCAGCTGGAACCATCATTGGTTACAAAGAGCCACCATTGGGCATCTCTGGGTCTCCACAATTTGTGCAGAGTACACAAAATGTAATCCTGGGAGAAGCCACCTTGGTGGATGTGGTTCCTGTGTAGAAGGTGCCTTGTTGACAGTAGACATCAGCTTTTTCTTTCTCCCCAGGGTTATTCATTTTTTGTGCTTCTCCCACAATATGAGAGACAGGATCTCAAAACGTAGACCCTGTTCTCTCTATAGCTGCTCACAGGAATGACAACAAATCCTTCATTTTTGAGTTTTTTCCAGATTCAAAAATATCAATTTTCCACTAGTATGGAAATATGTAAATCAATGGATCTGTAACTGATGTGATTCTGCAATCTGTATACGGGGTAAAAATGGGAGTTCATAACCCACTTGAATCAAAGTGTGAAATATGATATATCAAGAACTATGTAATGTTTTGAACAACCAACAATAAAAATTAAAAAAAAATATCAGTTTTCCTTTTGCAATTCATAGGATTATTAATATTTTTACCCATGCAATATTTGAAACTGACAAAGTATTTTAATTGTCATATACCCCTAAGTAGTGGATGATGCTTTTGAAAATGCTTGTTTTTAGGAGGTTAATATTTCACATTGGTGGAGAGCAAATTATTACCAGACTCTTTTCAAAACCTTAGTGCCTTCTTTTTTCTTCCTTAGACACAGTCACCTTATCACCATATTTTTGACAAGTGTTGTGGTTTATATCTGGGATGTCTCCAAAATCTCACATGTTGAAACATGGTGCCCAGTTGCATCAAGGTAGAGAGATGGGCTTTTGGGCCATGATTGGATTATGAGGGTTCTGACTTTTGTGGACTAGCCCATTAACAACTGAATAGACTGGGAGGGGAACTAGTTGGAGGAGGTGGGTCATTGGAGCAGCCCTGACCAGGATCATCTTCTCCCAGCACCTTCCTCCTTCTCTGCTGCCTGGCTGCCATGAGCTGAACAGCTTTTCTCCATGCTCTTCTTCCATGATGTTTCTGTCTTGGAGTGAGACTACCATGGCCTGAGTGCTCTGAAACTGTGAGCTGAAATAAATGTTTCCACTTCTAAGTTGTGACTTTTAGCTATTTATGTCACAGAAATGAAAAGTTCAGTACAAACGTTATTAGGTGGCATGTTCTTACTCAGTTTTTCCATGGTGCTGGATTTCAGAACTATCTGGGTATGACACTTGGTATCCACAGGGGTATTTCTCTTAGAATGTCTGTAGACCATCAGACTCCTGATTATCTCTTCCCAGAGGGAAGAGATTGGAGTGGAGACTTGGGGGAAAACTGGTTGACTTGGGGTTTAGCGGCATCTCATTTTTTCTATTTTGTCTATATCTGTAACCCCTTGGAACTTGATTGTGTTTGCCATAACCTTCATTGCATGAAGATTTTGTTGGCCTACAAATTGGATCATAGTGTGAGGGGGAAACACAAATTATTCTCCTCTCTGTATTTTCTCTGAGTTGTGAATACAAGGAGAATATCCCAGAGTTCAAAGAATACCCACACACTTCAGGGTGTATAAGAATCCACAGTGTACTTCAGTGTGTAAGAATAGGAATGGGAGAATGTCCAAAATGTCAGGCTGTCTTGACTTTAACCTTGGGTCTGACATGTCTATATTACAGTCAGCTTTGCAATTCCTGGGCTCATCACCTTCAAAAGATTTCTTACTTCAGCTTCAACTTTTCCCTAGCTTTAAAATGTATTTTATTAGTAGAGTTTCGAACAAGAGAAAATATATTCAAAGCCACAGGATACAGTTGGATTTTAGAAAAGGAGTTTAGCCTTATGTTATTTTAATTAAATGTTTTATTTGCCTTTCTTCTTCTCCCAAAGTGTTCTTTGTGGGTTTCTCATGTGCAAGAAGAGAAGGGGCTGCTCCTCCCAGCAGCCATGTTTATTATCTCACAAGTTACCTAGCCCGCCATTACCGTGACCACATTGTAACTTAGTATTCCTTTAACCACGAGTGTTAGCTAACTGAGCTAAGGTCTAGGTTAATACAGTCACAGAGCCCTTTTCTCCAAGAACATCACTATAGAAACTAGATAGTGCGCCTGCATAGTTATCTTAGTAGGTTCAAGGGGAAACTGCTGGGCATTCCAAGTGTGGGAAACAGTTTCCTCGTGAAGAACACTCAGCCAGGCATCCTGTGCTTTTGCACAGGAGTTTCCTAGTAGCTAGGCATTCCTAGCACAGAAACTTCCTAGCAGCCAAGCATTTTGTGTCTTTGCACACAAACTACCCAATCACCAAGCATGCCACAAACATGAAGTTTGTCAGAGACCCCAATCCCAAACACAGAACTCTTACATATTTTTTGAAAAAAATGGTTGCTTTTGCTATTCCTCTTGAGGTATGAATGTAAGTGCTTTATACATTTGTTGCCTCCTGTAGACATAAACACTGAGTTTGGCCAGCATGGTGGGTGGTACATGCCTGAGATGCCAGCTACTCAGGAGGCTAGTGCAGGAGGATTTTATGTTTGAGATCAGCCTTCACAAATTAGGGACACCATGTCTTAAAATAAAAAATAAAATGGGCTATGGATGTTGCTCAGTGGTAAATCTATATATAGTCCCTGGATTCAATCCCTACTGCAAAACAAAATCCCACTGAGTGTGAATACTTTTTCCAATTGAGTTGTGGGTCCTTTCTCATTCAAAACTAAATGAGTAAAATTGGGAAGCAGAGAGGTCAAAGCTCAGTGACGTGTTATTAAGTAAATCTTGAGCCTACAAAAGAAGGTCCTTGGGAACCATGTTTTTTGTTTCTTGAGACTCATGTTTTCCAGATATGGGTTTGAATTGTAGGCAGTCACTTCTGAGAAGGAAGCCTAGAGAAGGAGGAGGAAGATGTAGTTGGTTTCCAGGTGTGTAGCCCAGGTAAGGGATGGCTTTGCATTTTCCTTTTAAACTACCTTATATTTGGAATGGGTAGACCTTTATATTTCTACATTTCAGGTTTGTGCTTTACATGTTTTAGCCACTGTGCTTTCTTTTCTTCTTAGAATAGTCAACTGTAACTCTTTAAATATATATGCCCAGATATACCCCCTAGGCTGAGGCCTTTGTTCTTACACTTTCACCTAAACCAGGCCAGGCATATATGACCTGCAGGATTGACAGGATTTGATAAATGGATATCAGAATGTTTTGGGGTCCTAGATTCCCACTGGGGATGTGTGTATGAGTCATTAGATATTGCTGAAGAAGTGTACCATGCTTTGTTTATGTTCCATCTGGATGCTCCATCATCTATAAATGCACAAGAGTTAATGAAACGCTCATTCATTATCCCTTAGTACATCCTGAAAGAACAGAATAATTAGAAGAGACTCAATCACTAGAATGCCAAGGAAAGTCTACTGAAATACCCTATTATATCATTTAGTTTTTATTTGGCCACTAATGATGTGTCCTTTTATGTCGATTGGCACATGGTAACAATTTATTCTATTATAGCTATTTTATCCTTATTTGCTTTGTATAAATGCTATCTGCCAGATTTTCCCCATACAGTAATTTTTGTCTCTTTGTCTTCATGTGTAGTGATAGACTTTTTCTTAATAATCTACATAAACCATCATATTTGATACAGAAACTCTACTTTCTTAGTAATTTTTCTTTGTGTTTTGCTTTGGGGAATGCAGCCTCTGCCTTTGGTTTACCAGGGATACTTTATTGTTGGAGGTTCTGAAGTAGACCACAGGCTTTCATTTTATTCCACCTGCAGCTCACAGACATGCACCTCATAATCTCCTTGCATTTTCCATAAATGGAAAAAATTATATCTTTCCAAGTGCCTGAAAATTATAAAGTACCTCAAAATAAATTTTGATTCACAGGGAAAAAATGAACAGTGTGGATCTTATTTTATTCTCTATCCTTACATATGTGTATCTCAATAGTGTCTTTTAAAATAGCATCCACCCCAAATTGATTTATATTTCATAAGTAACTTATTTTCATTTGCGTGAAAAATTGTCTATTGGTTCAGTGTATAAAGTTGACTTTTTTATGTGTCTCTACATGAAACTTAAATATCATTTGATCAATCTGATCTTGTTTCTTCTTAACATGTTTGCATTACTCTTCTCATTTATGATCATTGCCTTACTCTGAAAATTCTTTTAACATTCCCATTTCATCTCGACTTTAATGTTCCCCCGCATTTTTTTTTCTGAATTGCAACTCAGATAAACTTGGGTAAAAATCAGGATCTACCATTTTTTACCAGGGTTTGGCAAATGTCATAAAAGATTGATACAATTACTGCCATCACATTCTTCTGGTTATCTGCATTAAGACATGGAAAATATTTAGAGTGAGATCGAATATATTTGAAATGTTCAAAAAGGATTGTCATTGATAGTTGTTATTTTAATAAAGTACATAAATCTCTCAAAATACTTGAACTCAGATCCTTCAATGTTTTTTTCTTATAGTGGTCTACCTCACTGCTATTGAAGAGTTTCTCTTAGACCACTGGCACTAGGATCACTAAATTGCAATCATTGCTACATATTCAGAAAACCATGTCCAATCTCACACCCACTGAACTAGGGTCTGTATTTTAGTAAATCGCTGATTTGTGGCTGTGCATTTAAAATTTGAGAACCATCCTTCTTACTCATTATAACTTTCTCTTCTGAGAAATAGATGATTTATCTTATTCTATATAAATTGGAATTAAAGTGTATAGTACTATAATATAATGCCTTAATTTTACTTTTTATGTAATTGTAGTATATATACTTTTTTCAAACTTATGACATTCTTTCCTCTGAGTTAGATAATAGAGAATATCACTGTGTTTCAAAGTATTTTCTTGAATAATTAAAGTGACTCACTTATTTGAGAGCCAGGTCTGCTAACTCTCATTTCATCTTCAGTCAGCTTACAAGCTCTGTGAATTATCAAGTGGTCAATGTGTTGTTAACTGACCTATTCTTATTTTAGGAACTGTTGACATTCAGGGACGTGGCCATTGATTTCTCTGAAGAGGAATGGGAATGCCTGGAGCCTGCTCAGCGGAATTTATACAGAGATGTGATGCTAGAGACCTACAGAAACCTGGTCTTCCTGGGTGAGCAGAGCTTCTCTTCAGAATTCCTAATTAATCAGAATTCCTAATTGTACAATTTCCTTCCCTTGATGAATATCTATTGGACACTTCTGCTCTTCATGAATGAGTCTCAGATTCTTGCTTTCAAGATGAAGAAAGGCTTGGGCAGTTTTTGTTACAGAGAAGAAAATGTTACTGCCATTTCTTTCAGTCCTTCATTTCTCCCTTTCTTGGGTTGATATATACCCTTCACTTTAGATTAGTGGTACTTACAGTAATTCAGTGATATGGAATGATGTGACCTACATGTCGAAGTCTAATTTATTCCCTTTATAGTACCAGAATAGAAGCATCAGTAGTCACAGGGAGAATCCCAACAAGTAATCATTTCATTTTCCAATGAACACATCTTATTATCTAGATAGTATTTGAGCACCTTCCTCTGGAGCAAAGGAGAGAGCCCTGAGTCATGTACCCAGATGGATAGAAATTCATGAATCAGATGATGTAGGTGAGAGGCCCAAAGATCAAGGAAGAAACCAAACTTCCAAATGTTGGTGGAAAAATTATCATGCCACAGAAATGGTTTTCCAGAAGCTTAAGTTTATTTCCTTTGCTGTCCTAGAAGGACAGGTAATGCCCTATGTTTAGCATGTATTCAACTTCTTTAGTCTCCTCCTTCTTCTGTGGTGATATTCCAGTACATTCAAATTAACAACCCAAACACTTTTCCTTGTGAGGGTGAGTGTGATTTGACAGCATTTCCACTATTGGGGGTGTCTCAAAAATCTGCACATTCATGGAGAACACTAGGTGAAGGCATTGTAATATATTAGTGTCATAAAGCAGTTTCTTTAATATAACTTATATACTTATTCATTGAAATACCCTGTCACAGCCTCATCTGACTCACATGTGGAAACCAAAAGTGCAGAGTAAGATGGTTACCAGCTACTGCTGTGTTTTGGAGAATGTTGACCAAAGTCTGCAAAATATTATTTTAATGGGTATCAGAAAGTCAAAAGTTGTATTGTACTACATAGTGAGTATCATGTATTATATTCTTTTTTGGGAGAGTTACCAAGTATTGAACCCCAAAGCACTACTGAGCCATGTCCCCAGCCCTCTTATATTTTCCAGTTTTAAATGGGGGTCTTTCTAACTTGCTTATGGCCTTACTCTATTATTGCAGATGGTTTGAAACTTGAGATCCTCCTACCTCAGCCTCCTGAGTTGTGGGAATTCCAGGCTTGTGTCACTATACCAGCTAATGTACTGTATTCTTGACAAAGGGTTATAGAATGAATGCAGTGTTTTGTAAGCAGTAACATGATAATTATATGAAATAATTATTTTAAATTATTTTTAAAATAATTTAAAAATACCATGAAATATTTAGTAAATAAATGACATTGAATTTGTTATTGAAGTGAATCAGTAAATGAACAAAATTATAAAAATTAAATCAAGTCATTTGTCTTGATCACCATGTAGTAAATTTATCCAGGTAACACTGACATTGTGTGTGTGTGTGTGTGTGTGTGTGTGTGTGTTTACCATTACAAAGGTTTGTCTAAATCTCTAATGAGAGATCAGAGGCTCTTTACCCTCTTTTGAATATTTGTGTTATTGTTATCCAAAATCTCTCTTACATCCAGGTCTGTGTCATGATAACAGAAAGTGGTTTTCAGACAATTCCAAAAAAAGCCAGAACTGTTCAAGGGTCACATTATCCTTTTTCTATTGAGAGAGAAGAAGGTAGTGGGTGGATTTTTCCTAATTGTACAATGGTATATTCTCAAGGAGAAGACCTGTAGTGGATAAAACTACTACACTTTTCTTTTCTCTACCACATTATTCTTCTTAATGATATACTCATGGTGAATACTGTGAACTCTCACCATGGTTTGGGTAATTCTCACAAAGTAATTTTGTCTATCCATTGTTATTTAGTCTATATATTTACAGAGTAACTATGGCCTTTAATGTTACTATTCTACCACCCTGCCAATGTCCTGACTGCTATAATTTCATGTTGTATTAGCAAGAGATATTTCAAGTATAATATGTAAAGTAATTGTTATTTATTTCAGCCATGATCTCTCATCATATTCAGGAAATATCACCAGAGCCTGGCTTAGAACATTTATTGAAGAAAGTGATAAAGAGAAGATATGGATATTGTAACCTCGACTATTTACAACAACAAAAAAATGGAGACTATGTAGGTAAGAGTGAAGGTCAGAAATCATATTATAAAGGACAAGACAAATTAGTACTGACTATGCATAATGAAAATTTTACCATCAACAGACCTCAAGAACATTTAACAGCTCAGAAAAATATTCAATGCATAACTGAAGGACAAGTTTCTAAAAGAGATCATTTTGAAAGTTTCTTTACAAACTGTCCATTATTCTGCAATGAACAAAAAGTTCCTTCTTGTTCCCAAACATACACTTTTAATGATTGTGGGAAGGCCCCAATGTACTCATTACTGCTTAATCAAAATTCAGATATAGATTACTGGAAAGTGTGTAACACATGTAATGAAACAAGCAACACCTTCAGCCAGGTCTCTACTCTAAGAAGCCAGTGTACTTACGTTGGAGAAAACAATTACAAATGTAGCAAAACACAGAAGAACTCCAGCTCTGGTTGCAATATGAGAGAACATCAATGTGGCCATTGTGCACAGAACTCTTACAGAGATGATGAATGTGGAAACGCCTTTCCTCAGTGCTCAAAGCTGATGATCCATCCAAGTACTCAGGGCCAAGAGGTGCCTTGCAAATGTGAGGAATGTGAGAGAGCTTCTAACCCAACGGCTAGCCTTCCTCAATACAGTGGAGCTTATCCTGGAAGGGAGCCCCCTAAATTTAAGGAATGTGTCCAAACATGGAGTTGCTCACCCCTTTCTAAACACAAGTACCATAGCAGTGATCAACACTGCAAATTTAAAGAATGTGGCAAAACTTTTAATCTAGGACCTCCCCCTGTTAAACACCACAGAACTCATAGTGGAGAGAAACCCTACAAATGTGAAGAATGTGGCAAATCCTTTAATAATTGCTCAACCCTTTCTAAACACCTGAGATGGCATAGCGATGAGGAAACCTACAAATGTAAGGAATGTGAAAAAGTTTTTAAGAATTTTTTAGTCCTAACTCAACACCAAAGTATTCATACAGGAGAGAAGCCCCACAGATGTGAACAATGTGGGAAATGTTTTACTCAAAAAGTATATCTTACTAAACACCAGAGAATTCATGCAGGAGAGAAGCCCTATAAATGTCAGGAATGTAACAAAGCTTTTAAGGATCATTCAACCTTTACCAAACACCAGAGAATTCATACAGGAGAGAAGCCCTACAAATGTGAGACATGTGGCAAAGCTTTTACTTTCGGATCAAGCCTTATTAAACATCAGAGACTTCATACTGGAAAGCATCCCTACAAATGTGAAGAATGTGGGAAAGTTTTAACAAAAAGAGGATACCTTTCTGAACACCAGAGACTTCATACTGGAGAGAAGCCCTACAAATGTGAAGAATGTGGGAAAGGCTTTCATCGAAGAGCACACCTCACTGAACACCGGAGAATTCATAGTGGAGAGAAGCCCTACAAATGTAAGAAATGTAGCAAAGCTTTTAATGCTCATTCAGCCTTTTCCACACATCAGAAAATTCATACAGTAGAGAAGCCCTACAAATGTGAAACATGTGGCAAAGCTTTTAATCGAAGAGCACACCTTACTCGACACCAGGGAATTCATCATGGAGAGAAGACCTACAAATGTAAGGAATGTAGCAAAGCTTTTAGGGATCATTCATCCCTTACCAAACACCAGAGAATTCATACCGGAGAGAAGCCCTACAAATGTAATGAGTGTGGGAAAGATTTTACTCAAAGCTCAACCCTTACTCAACACCAGAGAATTCATACAGGAGAGACACCCTACAAATGTAAAGAATGTGGGAAAAGTTTTACTCAAAGAACATGCCTTACTCAACACCAGAGAATCCATGCAGGAGAGAAGCCCTACAAATGTGAAGGGTGTGGGAAAGATTTTACCCAAAGATCACACCTTACTCAGCACCAGAAAATTCATGCAGGAGAGAAGCCCTACAAATGTGAAGAATGTGGGAAAAGTTTTACTCAAAGACCACATCTTACTCAACACCAGAAAATTCACACTGGAGAGAAGCCCTACAAATGTAATGAATGTGGGAAAGGTTTTCCTCAGAGTTCAGGCCTTACTCAACACCAAAGAATTCATGAAGGAGAGAAACTCTACAAATGTAATGAGTGTGGAAAAGGTTTTACTCAAAGCTCACACCGTACTCAACACCAGAGAATTCATGCAGGAGAGAAGCCCTATAAATGTAATGAGTGTGGGAAAGCTTTTAATCTAAGAGCATACCTTACTCAACACCAGAGAATTCATACCGGAGAGAAGCCCTATAAATGTAGTGATTGTGGGAAAAGTTTTACTCAAAGCTCACAACTTACTCAACACCAGAGAATTCATGCAGGAGAGAAACCCTATAAATGTGAAGAATGTGGCAAAGGTTTTAATCAAAGAGCATACTTTACACAACACCAGAGAATCCATACTGGAGAGATGCCCTACAAATGTGAAGAATGTGGAAAAAGTTTTACTCAAAAAACATGCCTTACTCGACACCAGAGAATTCATGCAGGAGAGAAGCCCTACAAATGTAAAGAGTGTGGCAAAGGTTTTACTCAAAGCTCACACCATACTCAACACCAGAGAATTCATGCAGGTGAGAAACCCTACAAATGTGAAGAATGTGGGAAAGGTTTTACTCAAAAACCACATCTTACTCAACACCAGAAAATTCATACTGGAGAGAAGCCCTTCAAATGTAATGAATGTGGGAAAAGTTTTACTCAAAGCTCAAACCTTACTCAACATCAGAGAATTCATGCTGGAGAGAAGCCCTACGCATGTGAAGAATGTGGAAAAATTTTTACTCAAAGACCACACCTTACTGAACATCAGAAAATTCATACTAGAGAGAAGTCCTGCAAATGTTAATATTTTGCTAAAGACTTTAAAAATGGTTCAACTCTTATTATACACTACATGAATAATAGGAGAGTGAAATTATACAAAGACCCAAATGTGACACTCTGTCTATAGTTGTTAATTCCTTACTCACTGAAGCACTGAGTAATGGGGAGAGATAATACAAGTGTAAAAACTGTTGCAGACCTCAGCAATTTCTCAAACATTGCTTATCACTGGAGAATTCATAATGCATAGAAACCCTAAACAATTTAAATACCATGTCCAAGTCTTTTCTCAAATTTCAAACATTCTTTAACATTAGAAACCTGATATCTATAGAAAATGTAGAAAGACATTTGCCTGAAATAAAATGCCTTATATTTAGATATAAGGCCAATTGATAATAGCAAAATATCTATACTGAATAAATCCCTTGAAAAATATTTTAAAATATGGCAAAGCCCTTATCTGTACCTCATAACTTGAAGTGAGAAGAAAATGAGGAATTGCCTTTAACTTTAAAAAAAATGTTTTTAGTAGTAGATGAACACAACATCTTTATTTTTATTTATTCATTTTTATGTGGTACTGAGGATTGAATCCAGTGCCTCACACTTCTGAGGCAAGTGTTCTATCACTGCGCTTCAGCCCCAGCCCTGCCTTTAACTTTTGCGTAAAATTTATTAAATATCCTTGGCTGATGTAGTATAAAAAAGAAATTCTCTCAAATAATCATAGAATAGTGTATAAAACTTGTCTCAAAAATTACTCAATATCTTCACTTTTGAAAACTAGAGAAAACAATCCTAACATAGATCTTTTTATCAGAAGACTTGTTCCTGAGAGTTGTTAATTTTTGAGACTTTACAGTGGATTTTGAAACACTTTATTCAGATTATGTATGGATTTTGTTACTAAATAAAAGTAAAAAGTGTTAATGTGTTAACATTGTTTTGTATTGAATCATGGTATTATGTCAGAGGTATCACACTGTTCCTCTTTACTAAGGGTTGCATATAACAGATAATAAAAACATACTAAAATATCTCCATTAATCTTTTTAGAAATAGCAACTTATTTGGAGAATAGTTTTCTCATAAATCAGATCTATATTCATTTCTTCTGTTTGTAATTATGGAGAAATTGATACAGTTATAGATAAGGTATAAAAACATGAAAATAAGCCCCATAGTTCTTTATTTTGATTTAGTACTCTAAAATTTTATACTACAGATGTCAGTCTCAGTGTTGTATATTTTTAATGCCAGCAACTCAAGAAGCTGGGGCAGGAGGATCCAAGTTCAAAGCCAATCTCAGCTACTTAGACTCTGTCTCAAAATATGAAACAAAAAGAACTGGGGATGTGACTTTTAAGCACTAGTGGATTCAATTTCTGGTATCAGTTTTTTAAAATTTTATTTTATTTTTTTATATGTTTTTTAACTTTCTACGGAAAGTTAAATTGTAATTTGGGAGTGACTGAGGTGTTATTGCATTTTTAAAAAATATTTTTTATCGAACATGATACATTTATTTATTTATTTGTCTATACATTTATTAATTTACTGGTGAGGATCAAACTCAGTGTAGGCAGGTGCTCTACCACTAAGTTAGAACCCCAGCCTGAGTTATTGCATTCATTTTGAATAATTTTCAACTTACAGGGAAGAATTGTAACTATTGGGTTTAGAGGAAAATTTCAACACATGTACATATCACATGATCCAATCAGTAATTCACATAATTTTCACACATCATATAGTTTTCATCACTATGGGGAAAACATTGAGAGTGTTTCTTCTCATCTTTGAATGCACCACACATTAATAGCTGTAGTTACCCTACTGTGTAATTGAACCCTAGAGCCCTAGTACTTGTTTTTCCCCCTAACACTGTACTTATGAACCCCTCATTCACTTTCAGCACATAACCAGAAGTGGAATACCTGAATCATAAATTTATAAATTCTAAAGAAAAGGTCCAGTCACTCATTATGACTTCCTCCTTTTTCCAGTGGCATGTGGTTCTATTTTGAGCACTGTGACCCCAAATGCCACCTTATGTGCTTGTCAGCAAGTCTGAACAGCAGGCTTTGAAATGGGAAGTTCACATTTCTTTTTTAAAAGTGAGGGGTGTATGTGGTATGTTTCATTTATTTACCCCACTATAACAGTAGTATAGCATAAGCCACTCACTTAAAAAATTATATATATATTTATATCTCCCCCTTATTTTTTCTTGTTTTCATGAAAGATAATCAGAGTTTCCCAAACAAAAAAGGAAATAACTGCTTCCAGATGGTAAGTCTTGAGCCCAGTCATCTATGAGAATTTTATAACCGGTCACCTTCAATACAGAAGAGAGACTGCTAAACCTATGAGACAAGAGATCAAGTGCAATAAGGGTGATTACCTTATCTCTACTTTACCTAAGTTAACATGGAATACTGATAATTTTTAAGACCTATATGTGAAACAGTATCACAATAAAAGGCACTTTATTTTTTGGTACTGGGAATTGAACCCAGGGCTGCTATACCAGTGAGCAACATTTCTACTTTTTAATTTTTTATTTGAGAAAGGATCTTACTAAGTTGCTGAGGCTGGCTTCAGAATTGCACTTCTTTTGCCTTAGCCTCCTGAGTCCCTGGGAATACAGGCATGTGCCACTGTGCCTTGAAAGAAATATATACCCATACTAATCTTAAATGTTCAGTGAAAGAAGTTTTTTTTTGTTTGTTTGTTTGTTTTTTTAAGAGACAGTCTAGCTGAGTTGCTTAGGGCCTTGCTAAGTTGCTGATGCTGGCTTTGAACTCTTGATCCTCCTGCTTTATCCTCTTGAGCCACTGGAATTACAGGTGTGTGCCATTGTTCCTGGCTTAAATGATCTTAAGGGAGTTCCCAGCAGACTTCCATAGCCCTATGGGGAGAGCCAAGGATGGTAGGTTTTTTTCTGTGGGAACACATAGGTTGCTGTCTCAAAAGTCACTCAAGGGACTTGCCTTTGAAAGGTTCTATTTTCTGGTTGCTGCATTCTTAAAGAAACTTGGAGAACAGAATGAGCACTATCATTTGAACATATGCATGACTTGTACAGCATCCCCAAGTGCTGTGCCAAGGAAACTGCTAACAAAGGTTGATTCACTGGCAGTCAATAGAGTTGAAGATCCCTCCTCACTGTTATGGGCCCAGCTATGGGCAATGACCAAACAGACTCCACCTTATCCTGAGACTCCATGTCATGTAAGAAATGCTTCTTCCATGAGAACCCCCCAATCATACTGATTATGCTTAGCACACCCTGCTTAGAAATACAAATATTTCTGTTCTTATACCATGTACAATTGTTCTGGTTTTTTGTTTGTTTGTTTGTTTCCATTTTTCTTGGGTAATGTACTGTGTCAGAGAATGTTTGTGTAGATGTTGGTGACCATTCTTCAACTTGTACTCAACTAAGGTCATTTTGACACATTTTCCTCTCACACATGTCCCATGCGGGCAGTGGAATTTGATATTCCTCTGTGTGGAGCGGGCTGGCTGTGGAATAAAAGCTAAGGCCAAAAAACAAAAAACAGCATAGAAACCACAGGAAATAGTAAGCAATTTTATAAAGGGAGGGCAAGATGGCTCTGTGATCTTAGGGATCAAGCTTCCAAGTTGGAAAGAGAGAGAGCAAGAACCTGTGTTTGCTTTATTTATATAAGGAAAACATAAAAGGTTTCCCCTAGAATTTTCTTCACCAATTAAGATAGGAGGTGGGCTGTGAGCTGTCCAGTTTCCAATGGGTTATGCTCAACTCCAGAGCTACAAAAGTGGTCTCCCTAGCTGAGTGAAGACAGAGGTCACTGATATTGCATAACCCATTAAGTGGGAGGAGCCACAAAATAGTTTTCAATGCCAAATCTAAATCTCCCTGGCTCAAGGCTGAGTGAAGATAATCTCAAATAATTTATAGGTGATGTACCACACTTACCCTTCTGCTTATGATTTTGGATCTCCTGATATTTGTAGTCTTAAATCATAGTGACAGCCACATATGATTAATAAGTTGGCATGTTTAAAAGGTGTCCTCTATCCCGTGAAGGAGTTGAAGGTGTAGACTTGCACCCCTTGGCCCACCAGCTGGTGAATAAAGATGGTTCTGCCTCCTGCCTTAAGATTGACTCAGTGACTTATGGCAATCTTGCCATAACATCACCAACTTGAGAAATCATGGCACCCTGCACTAAGATTTCCCTTTTAATTTTTTCTTTTTCTTTTTTGGATTTGATGCCCTTTAGAATTCTCTGTTATATTGGTACTTGCTGTCAATAAGCATCTTATAATGACAATTTCAAACACACACAAAGTAGACAAGGTACTCTGAAGTGCTGCTATTGAGCATTGTGCTAGCAGAGTGGCACTCTTCATTATCTGCTCCCAGGCATAAGCCTCTCGCTCCTGGGCTTCTGCTCCACACATGTGCTCTCACTTCATTCATTTTTGCATTTGAAACCACCAGTGTTAAGGTTGTCAGTCTTCTCCTCCCATCACACTCCTTACAAAGAAGCAATAGGGCAACTGGCCAGAGTTCTCTGCAGTGGAACTGATGAGGGGCATGCAAGCACTCCAGGATTTGTTATTACCACTTCAGTCACTCCTAGAAGATGTGGGTCTTGAAGATTCAGAAGCCACTCAGGCCTCTTGGGCAAACACTCATTCTACTGTAGCTGTGGACACATCTGCCCACCTGGATCCTCTGGAGGGAAAAGAAATTATTAGGCTGCAGCAAAGATCTGTTTGTAATTGAGGGCTCCTGAGCCTGTGGACACCTCTCCAGAGAACAAAGAACTTCCTGTGTGCCATCTGGGTAAGGAGATCCATGGCTGAGCATAAAGCAATAGACAGGGCCTGGAGGAGCCCAGGGCTGCAGGGAGATGTGGAGTGAGCCTGATCATTGGTGCAAGTGGGTGTCTCAGTGCAGGTAGGAAAAGCAAAGCAAGCATGCTGCAAGGGCTGCATGGTGTGTGCATCATGGTGTGTGCAGTGTATACAAAGGCTGTGTGGATTTGGATAATATGTGTGTACACAGGCACAGAAGGGGCCAACAAGTTCTTTAAGAAAACAACTGCCATGCCTTTAAATTTTACAAACATTCACAATGTCCAATTTTAACTGCTGAATTAAAGCAAACAAATTTTCAGAAATTAAATGCACTTAAATTTACAAAAGTTACAAACCTAAATTACAGTTTCAAATTCTTATTTTAAAACATCCAAAGCTGTAAGTTTGAGAAATAATTAAAACCTCAAAACACATTGTTTTTCTTTTAAAATTGAAATAATGCAGCCCCCAGCTGAGATTTGGAGGTCTTCATCAACACAGGAACAAAACGAACATGTAATCTACAGCCATCAGTAAGAGAACTTCCTTGGATTATTTTTATAGTTCTTACTTCTACTAATGGTGATGGTTAGTTGCCAAAGAAAAGCATTCTTTTGGTGGTGAGCCCTGCAAAATAATTTCCTTTAGGGCAATGTACTGTCAGTCCCTGACAAACCTCCATTAATATACAGAGCCATTCCAACTTGACTTTGAGGCTGAATAATTGGAATGTGAATAGTGGTTCTCTCTGAGCCAATAAAAACTCATGAAGAGGAATGAGGATGTAGCTCAGGGATAGAGTGTCTAGGGGTTTAAGGCCTAGGATTATAAAACAAAGAAACCAACAAACACTTCCTCCAGATGCAAAGGAAGAAAAGAAGAAGGCAAACACTAGACAATATATTCTAGGACTTACCCACTTGAATCAAAGTGTGAAATATGATATATCAAGAACCATGTAATGTTTTGAACAACCAACAATAAAAAAATTAATTAAAAAAAAATATATATATATTCTAGGACTTGACATTGACCTCAAAGCATAAAATAGTGTGAGACCTAAGCTGAAACTGAACTAAATACCATGAAAAGTGAACTTGACATTGTGTGTCTTAATGAGTCACCTGTAGAAATAAAATGTATCCCCTACCAGGGCCAACTCTCAGTCTTCTGCAAAGGGCTCAGAGGAGCTCTCTGTCCTTTCTTAATTTGTAGCCCCTGCAACGGGTTTCTAGCAGATTCCAGAAGGAGTTCAGGAGGGAAGAGAAATGCTCTGGCAGGATGGGCTTTGCACCCATGGAACTGGGGTGGACAGCATTGTTTGCTCTCCAGAGGAGATGGAACGTCTGGCCTACATCACTTCCACCCCTCCCTGAGACAATGATTGCAGAACATTGCAGAATAGTCACAGCTGGTGAAGAACCCTAAGGGCTCCTGGAGAGTGACTGTGGACTATGGTGAACTGAGTAAAATGGAGCCTTCTCTGCACACAGCAGTTCCCAGGATGCATGAATTGGATAGGTATAGCCCAGACATCTCCCCCCAGCAAAATGTGACGTATATTTGGGACAAAGGAGTGCTTTGTGCACTAGTCCTTATCCCATGAGCTCCAAAATAATGTAGGGCCAGTGCTGTATGCACCTGAAGAAGATTCTTCTGATGAATGTGAGCTGACAGCTGTTGTCCTTCAAAGAAACAGCAGCCCTCATGAGCGACAGTACACTGACTGATCCAGCAGAGGCCCTTAGGCCATTGACTGCCATCGCTCCACAGCCCTCCATAAATGCCTTGTGGTGTGATGCTGGGATGGGGTAGAGCAGTCAAGGTCTATTCCATGCCAAAGTGCTAGTGATACAGGGGTCCTGGGCACCCCAGGACACAAAAACAAACAAAAACACTCAAAGACTAATCAACTCTGTTGGCAGGGCAAAAATTTTACTTGATGCACAGATGTTTAAAATAAGTGTTCATTGCTGTTAATGTTTTTCTTGGCAGGAAAAAGATGACTTTAAAGGTTAACTAGGTTTGTTTGATATCTGGGTTTTCATGAGTAACATAAAATGAGTATTAAAAATAGAGCTCTCTGGAAAATTTTCTGGAACTCCCAATAAAACTGAAGGGCAAGAGGAGTGCACTATCCTTGTTTGTGGGAGGAGCCACTGCCTCTTTTTCTCCATTTTCCTACTTTTTTTTTGGTAGCAGGTATTGAACCCAGGGGTGCTACTGACTGCATAACAACCTCAGCCTGTCTTATATTTTATTTTGAGACACGAGTCTCACTGAGTTGCTTAGGGCTTTGCTAAGTTGTTGAGGCTGGCCTTGAATTTGAAATCCTTCTGCCTAGGCCTCTCAAGCTGCTGGATTACAGGTATGTGCCACTCTATTTGCCTTTTCTATCCCTTTTAATAAACTCTTCTATTGTCCTAGTAGGTTCCATGTCTTGCCTGGAGTCCTTTCAAGCAAGAACACAAGAGTCAGGGATGGGGACCTTCAAAAACAGCTCACTCTGTCTCCACAGGTACTCTTCTTTGCAGCACAGTCATCCCTGATTCTTGCCTTTCACTTTAAACAGGAGGAAACTGGCTGAGGGGGGGTCACATGGCCAATTAAAGACAGCTGAAGCCAGAGTATTTCAAGACCCCTGCCCCATGTCCTGTCACATGCCTGGCGTTCTCTGGCAATAGGTCAACCAAATGTTCCCCTTTCCATCTCCCAGCATTACAAAAGTAATAATGGCTGCAATTGTCCCAGACTCAGAAATCCCTTAAGAATAATTTTCTTCTCCCTGCAGTTGCTCATTACCCTTTGCTAACATCTTTTCTTCTCTTTGGCTGAGTTCTTATCAGCTACCCATCCAATGGGACATCTAGGGTAAGAGGAGTAGGTAACTCTGCCCCTATAAAGAAGTCACATTCTGAATACCACATTTCCTCTCCTGAAAGTTGGTAACAAGGGGGATCCATAACCCTAGGGTATGGGCCAGAAGGAAAGGTACTAAGGTCAGAGCAGCTGCTTCTACCATTGCTTGACATAGCCTTTGCAAGTGGGAAGAAAGTGAAAATGTAAAGGGCACCCTTTCACCTCTGCCACCCCTTTGAATGGCTCCTCAACTTCATCTTCCTGTCACTCATGTCATACAGCCCCACCCAGCTCCATCTCTCGACTTCTGAATGACATCAGGATTGCATCAAAATTTCAAGTCCCCATGAAAAGATTTTATTACTGTTACACTAAAGAACTTGTTTGTAAAGATTTTATGGTTGGGGGCAATTAACCTATCTCCCCGAGTTTTGAAATCTGCTTTGTGAAATGGTCACACCATTGCCCAGCCTAACTTGTGTTCTTATCTGAACAATATAAATCTCTAGATAACTATAGAGAATATTCTGCCCAACAAAGTAGAAGAGACATTTTTCTCAAGTGTTTAAGGAACATTGTTTAGGACATGTCATATTATGGCCATAAAAATGTTAATAAATTAAAAGCACTGAAATCAGGACATTTTTTTTTGTAACAACAATAAAATTAAGCTAGAAAAGATGGGGCTGTGGCTGTGGCTCGGTGGCAGAATGCTTGCCCTGCACATGTGAGGAACTGGGTTCGATCCTCAGCACCACCTAAAAATAAAGATATTAAAAAAGAAGGAAAGGAATTAATCTAGAAAAGAAAATAACAGAAGGAAAACTTAAAAATTAACATATATGTAGAAATTACACAATGTACTCATTAAGAAGAAAAAAGTCAAATAGAAAATAATTTAGGATGGATGAAAATGAAAACACAACATGCCAAAACTTGTGAGGGGCAGCAAAAGTAGTCCTCAGAAAGAGGTACACTCACACATTGCTTTTGGAGTGCAAATGGGTATAACTACTATGGAAAGCAATATGGAGATTCCTCAGAAAACTTGAAATGGAACCACCATTTAATCCAGCTATACCACTCCTCGGCATATATTCAAAGGACTTAAAATCAGCATACTATAGTGACATAGTCACATTAATATTTATAGCATTTCAATTCACAGTAGCTAAGTTATGGAATCAACCTAGGTGCCTTTCAACAAATGAATCAATATATGGTATATATACACAATGGAATATTACTCAGCCATAAAGGAGAATAGAATTATGGCATTTGCTGTTAAGTGGACAGAACTAAAAACTATCATGTAAGTGAAATAAGACATTAAAAAAATGGCTGGATGTTCTCTCTGACATGTAGATGCTATCACGCAATAAAGGGGGGAATAGAATTTCACTGGATTAGACAACAGAAATTTCAGGAAAATTTAAGGAAAAGAAGTGAGTATGGGAATAAGTAGAATGATTCAGACATACATTTCTTATGTACGTATATGAATACAGGACCAGGGTAGCTCCACATCGTGTACAACCAGAAGGATGGGAAGTTAGAATGTACTTTGACATATCATACCTACATGGAATATACTGTCATGTATAACTAAAAAGAATAACAGAAAATTAAAAAAAAACAACAGTAGTCCTTCCTCAAAGGGAAATTCATAGCTATAAAACCCTCACTATGAAACAAAAGTTACCAAACAAGAACTTAAATTTACATGTTAAGTAACTAGAAAAAAAAAAAAAAAACAAACAACAAGCAAGCTATATTCAAATGTAGCAGGAGGTAAATATAATGAAGAACAAGGCAACAATAAAAGACATAAAGAATAGAAACTGAAATCAACACAGGATTTACAAAAATAAAGGTAATTTTATGCATAACTGTATGTCAACAAATAGCCTAGATGAGGCCCGAGAGGCCCAACCCGCTGGTGGCCCTTCTGGAGAGGAATGCCCTGTCTGCCTTGAGAGGAGCGGCACTTGGGTTCCCTATTCACCAATAGGTGGCTCCCCCCAACCGCCTCCATCTTGGGACATGGCAGCTACTGCCGTAGCCCTCCCCACATGGTAATCTCCACTGTGGGACATTGCACAGGGCCAGGAGGTAGCTGCTGGTTGCAGCACCACACACCACACAGCAGCATCACAAGCCACCCAATGCCATCATACAGCCCCTCCTTCTAGCTCCATCTCTGAAAGCAGTTGCCTCTAATTTATGACACCTCCACTGCCACCTCTGCCATACTTAGCTGGGGCAGATTTCACCTTGGGACCCTGACTGGGGCCTGGAAGCCTAACTTTAATATACCTACAGGCTTGATACTAATGTCACCACCAACCAAGGACATGGGAAATCATCACCAAGGTCCCGTGGGCCTGGTTGCACCAGAGGTCTCTCCTCTAGGTGTGCCAACAGTCACCATCCTGTTAAAGAGGCAACAGGGAGCCTTGCATGGGGTCACCTCTCTCTCTTTTGTCCTGCTAACAGCAAACTTCTTTTGATTAAACCTTTACTAGTCCTATAATCTAATACCTCGATATTCTCACATTCTAACTCATAAACATCAGCCTCCCTCTCTTTCTACCATTTGAAACTGTAAACCTTATTCAAACCTGCTGGCTACATGATAGAAAATAAACAAACTCATCATTTCTGTTTATAGTGACAAAACTGTAAATGCCAAACTAGAAGCTAATTGATTTATGGCTGCATATTGGTTGCATTGAGTGCTGTAAATATTGATGTCCTCCTTAATGGTGAGGTATTGATAACCTGCAGGGACAGCACAGGATTTTAGGATAGAAGCTGCAGTATCTCAGATCTGTACTACAAGAGAGGAAGACACATAGACAACATGAAAAAACAAGGGAGGAAAGTGCCCCAAACAAACCAAGATATCATAATAATAGAAATCTCTGATAAAGCATTAATCTCTAGAATATATAAAGAACTCAAAAAACTTAACACCAAAATAAATAAATAAATAACTCAATCAATAAATGGGCTAAGGAACTGAACAGATACTTCACAGAAGAAGAAATACAATCAATCAACAAATATATGAAAAAAAAGCATTCAACATCTCTAGCAATTAGAAAAATGCTAATCAAAATTACTCTAAGATTTTATATCACTCCTGTCAGAATGGCAATCATCAAGAATACAGGCAAAAATAAATATTGGTGAGGATGTGGTGGAAAAGTTACACTCATATATTGCTGGTGGGACTGCAAATTGGTGCAACCACTATAGAAAGCAGTATGGAGTTGCCTTAGAAAACTTGGAATGGGACCACCATTTGACCCAGCTATCCCACTTCGTGGTTTATACCTAAAGAACTACAAATCAGCATACTACAGTGATACAGCCACATAAATGTTTATAGCAGCTCAATTCACCTAGGTATCCCTCAATAGATGAATGGATAAAGAAAATGTGGTATATATACACAATGGAATATTACTCAGCTTTAAAGAAGAGTGAAATTATGGCATTTGCCAGTAAATGGTTGGAGTTGGAGAATATTATGCTAAGCAAAATAAGCCAATCCCACAAAACCAATGGCAAAATGTTTTCTCTAATATGCAGATGCTAATTCACAATAAGGCAGGGGCACTAGGGAAGTATAGTGCTACCTTAGATTAGGTAGAGGGAAATGGTGGGAGGGGAGGGGAGGGGATGTGGGGATAGGAAAAATAAGTAGAATGAAACAGACATTATTACTGTATGTATATATGTGACTACATGACCAATACGATTCTGCAACAGGTACTCTCAGAAAAATGAGAAATTATATCCTATCTATGTATGATATATCAAAGTGAATAAATGCATTCTACTGTCATGTATGACTAATTAAAACAAATTAAAAAATTTTAAAAAAGAATTTGCTGACAGTGCAGTAAATGAAATGTCAGAGAAGGATATATGTAATTAAAATGATCTGCGAATTAAAGAATGACCTAAGTCAGCAAATGCAGGCAAAAATTGATCACTCCAACAAAGAGATAAGAGAGCAAATACAGGTAGTGAAAGATTACTTCAAAAAGAGAGAGATTCTGAAAAAAACACTAAACAGAAATCCTTGAAATGAAGGAAACAATAAACAAATAAAAAACTCACTAGAAAGCATTACCTATAGACTAGATCACTTGGAAGACAGAACCTCAGACAATAAAGACAAAATATACAATCTTGAAAATAGAGTTGACCACACAGTGAAGATGATAAGAAACTATGAAATGAGCATGTAAGAATTATGAGATAACATAAAAAGAACAAATCTAAGATTTATCATGCTAGATGAGGGCACACAGATTCAAACCAAAGAAATGCACAATTTCTTTAATGAAATAATATCAGAAAATTTCCCAAACATGAAGAATGAATTGTAAAATCAAATACAAGAGGCTTACAGGATACCAAATGTACAAAACTACAACAGATGTACACCGAAACACATTATAATTAAAATGAGTAGCATAAAAAGTAAGGATAGATTTTAAAGGTCACAAGAGAGGAATCAGATTACATATATGTGAAGACCAATTTGGATCTCAGCAGATTTTTCAACCCAGGCCCTCAATGCCAGGAGATCGTGGAACAACATATACCAAGCTCTGAAAGAAAATGGATGTCATCCAAGAATCTGATTTCTAGCAAAATTAAGCTCCAGATTTGATGATGAGATGAAAAACCTTCCATGATAAATAAAAGTTAAAAGAATTTACGGCAAGAAACCCTGAAGTACAGAACATTCTTAGCAAAATATTCCATGAGGAAGAAATGAAAAATAATGAAAATCTGCAAAGAGAAGAACTAGAGTAAATAAAAGGCCAATCAAAGGAGAAACCAAGTCAAGTTAAAAACCAAAAATTAACCAAAATGACTAGAAATACAAACAAAGTCTCAATAATAACCCTGAGTGTTAATGGCCTAAACTTATCGATTAAAAGTCATGGAGTGGCAGATTGGATTGAAAAAAAAAAGACCCAACAATATGTTTATTTCAAGAGACTCATCTCACAGGAAAAGACACCCAGACACTGAAGTGAAAGGATGGGGAAAAATGTATCACTCACATGAACTCTGTAAACAAGCAGGGGTTTCCACCTTCATATCAGATACAGTGGACATCAAACCAAAGTTAGTGAAAAGGGATAAAGAAGGTCATTTCACACTGAAGGGAATCATACATTAACAAGACATAACAACCATAAATATCTATGCTTCAAACAATGGGGCATCTATGTATATCAAACAAACCCTTCTAAACTTCAAGAATCGAACAGACCATAACACAAATAATACTAGGTGAATTTAACACACCTCTCTCACCACTGGATAGATTTCCCAAACAAAAACTAAACAAAGAAACTATAGAACTCAATTCAAAATCAATAATTTAGACTTAACAGACATATATAGAATATTCCATCCATCAACAAGTGAATACACTTTTTTTCTCAGCAGCACATGGTTACTTCTTCAATATAGACCATATGTTATGACACAGAGCAATTCTTGGCAAATACAAAAAAAAAATAGACACTACCCTCCATTATATCTGACCATAATGGAATGAAACTAGAAATCAATGATACAATAAGAAATAGAAGTTACTCCAACACCTGGAAACTAAATAATATGTTATTAAATTATTCATGGATAACAGAAGACATCAGGGAGGAGATAAAAATTCTTAGAGGTAAATGACAACTCTAATACAACATACCAAAGTCTCTGGGACACTATGAAGCCAGTACTAAGAGGAAAGTTCATTGCATTAAGCTCATTCATTAAAAGAAGAAAAAGTCAACAAATGACCTGACATTACATCTGAAAGCCCTAGAAAAAGAGAAACAAACACCAAAAGAAGCAGAAGACAGAAAATAAGTAAAATTAGAGCTGAAATCAATGAAATTTAAACAAAAGAAACAGCTCAACAAATTGACAAAACAAACAGCTGGTTCTTTGAAAAAATAAATAAAATTGACATACCCTTAGTCACACTAATGAAAAGAAGGAGAGAGAAAACTCAAATTACTAAAATTTGTGATGAAAAAGGAAATATCAGAGACAAACACTATTGAAATACCAAAGATAATTAGAAAGTATTTTGAAAATGTAAACTCCAGTAAAATAGAAAACCTAGAAGACACTGACAGATTTCTAGAGGCATATGATCTACCCATACTGAACAAGGAGGACATATACAACTTAAGCAGATCAATTTCAAATAAGGAGATAGAAGACACCCAGGACCAGATGGATTCTCAGCTGAGTTCTACAAGACCCACAAAGAAGGATTAATACCAATACTCCTCAAATTATTCCATGAATTAGAAAATGTGGGAATCCTTCCAAACTCATTCTACAAGGCTAGTTATCACCCTGATGCCAAAACTGGACAGAGACACATTAAAAAAGAAAGAAAAAGAGAGAGAGACAGAGTCAGAGAATGAGAGAGAGAAAGAGAGAGAGAGAGAGAGAGAAAATCCCATACTAATATCTCTGATGAACATAGATGCAAAAATTATCAATAAAATTTTGGCAAATTGCATATAAAAACATTTTAAAAATAGTGCACCATGATTAAGTGGGTTTTATTCCAGGGATGCAAGTTTGGTTTAACATGGTAATCAATAAACATAATTCATCACATCAATAGACTTAAAGATAAGAATCATATGATTATATTGATTGGTGCAGAGAAAGCATTTGACAAAATACAGCACCTTTTCATGTTCAAAACACTGGGAAAACTAGGGATAGTAGGAACATACCTCAACATTGTAAAAGCTATGCTAAACACAAGGCCAACATTATTCTAATGGAGAAAAATTATAAGCATTCCCTTTAAAAACCAGGACAAGAGAGGGATGCCCTGTTTCACCACTTTTATTCAACATAGTCCTTGAAACTCTAGCCAGAGCAATTAGACAGACTAGTTATTAAGCAACTCAGTGAGACTCTGTCTCAAAATAAAATAAAAAATAAGGCCAGTGATGTGGTGTTTAAGGATATAAATAGGAAAAGAAGAACGAAAACTATCATTATTTGCTGACAACATGATTCTATACTTAGAGGATCCAAAAAATTCCACCAGAAAACTTCTAGAATTAATAAATGAATTCAGCAAAGTAGCAGGATATAAAATCAATACCCATAAATCAAATGCATTTCTATACATCAGTAATGAATCCTCTGAAAGAGAAATTAGGAAAACTACCCCATTCACAATAGCCTCAAAAAAAATTGGGGAATCAATCTAACAAGAGAGGAAAAAGACCTCTACAATGAAACCTACAGATCACTAAAGAGAGAAATTGAAGAAGACCTTAGAAAATGGAAAGATCTACCATGCTCTTAGATAGGTAGAATCAATATTGTGCTATATAGATTCAATGAAATTCCAAATAAAATCCCAAAGTCATTTCTTATAGAATTAGAAAAGGCAATTATGACATTCATTTGGAAAAATAAGAGATCCAGAATAGCCAAAGCAATCCTTATCAAGAAGAATGAAGCAGGAGGAATCACAATACCAGAGCTTAAACTATACTACAAAGGAACAGTAACAAAAATGACATAGTATTGGCACCAAACAGACATGGAGATCAATGCTACAGAAAAGAAGACACAGAGACAAACTCACATAAAAGGTGCCAAAAACATACATTGGAGAAAAGATAGCTTCTTCAACAAATGCTGCTGGAAAAACTGGAAATCCTTATGCAGAAAAAATAAAATTAAACCCCAATCTCTTGCCATGCACAAAACCCAACTAAAAGTGGATCAAGGACCTAGGAATTAGACATGAGATCCTATGCCTTATAGAAGAAAAAGTAGGCCCAAATCTTCATCTTGTCAAATTAGGCCCTGAATTCCTTCCTTAATTCCCCAGTTCTTCCCCTTTCCTTCCCCACCCCCATCTCCTTGTTTACCTGTTTCTATTCTACCCCTCTCCCTTCTTTTTCACAAGATTACTTTTGTTTATTCCTTTTTTCTCTGTAGCTATTGCAGGTGAGAGAAAACATTCAACCTTTAATTTTCTGGGTCTGGCTTGTTCCACTTAACATGTTCTCAGTTACATTCATTTACCAGCAAATGTCCTAATTCCATTCTTCTTTATGGCTGGCACAACCCCATCATGTACATGTGCCACATTTTCTTTATCCATTTGAGTCTTGATGTGCCCATGGGCCGCTTCCATGAGTTGGCTGTTGTGGAATGTGCCGCTCTAATTGCAGAAATGCATGGAAAGTCTGTGTCTCTTAAACCCAGCCATGGATTGTAGGTCTTGCCATTTGATAAAAGAACATCATCATCTTCCCTCTTTCTCCCAGGGGAGGGAAGCAAGAAATGTCTGCAGTCCTGGTGTCACATCCACAGCCCGGTTATGCTGGGGTGGTGGAGCACACAATACAAAGTCAAAGAAAGTGCCTGGAGAGAGCATGGAAGATGTGTGCCTTATTGGAGAAAGCTTGTGGGAGATTAGGGATGTTCCAAGGAGAGTTAAGTAGCCACAGGCTGACAGGGAGCTCCTCCAACCCTCAAAGTGCTTGGCCAAATATGTATTTCTTCTTCATGGCATTTGTACAGTGGTGGCTGGGGGATAGCTGACAAGTATCTTTTCCACTATGTCCTCAGTTCTACATCCACCCCACTCAGAGAGAGAGAGAGAGAGAGAGAGAGAGAGAGAGAGAGAGAGAGAGAGAGAGAG
>NW_026000172.1:2348780-2353197 GCF_001458135.2 Marmota marmota marmota
CAGAGAGAGAGAGAGAGAGAGAGAGAGAGAGAGAGAGAGAGAGGTCTTCTATGTGATGACAACAGCAGCATTATCTTGCTAGGTTTGTTTGTCTGATCAGCATCCCAAGGAGCAGCTATCCTGGTGTACATGCCCAATAGAGGCTTATACAGGCAACACTAGCCTGCCCTTGTTCCCAGTGTGCACAAGAGAAAACCCAAGTTCTGCCAGATAACATGTATCTGGACTTCCCAGCCCAGGCCTGCTGTTACTGTTTCTTTAACTTAGTGAGGTATTTTGAGAACAGAAAAGGGGGCATTCAGGGACATGGTGTTTTACAGTATCCCTTTCTTAGAGACGATACACCAGGAATTCTAATTCTTGTTCTGTAGTAATTGATAGGGTAAATATTTGAGTTGGGCATTGTCCGTTTTTTTTCTTGGGCCTGAAATACACAATTATGTTGTTTATTTGGGATTTTACTGATTTAAAATTAGACACTTATAGCTAAAAACTTTCCTATTAGAACTACAGAGATTCTGGCATTTTGTATTCTTTTTTAAGAATATTTTAGTTTTGGGCTTGGGATATAGCTCAGAGATAGAGCACTTTCCTAGCATGAGTGAGGCCTTAGATTCACTCCTCAATAATACACACACACACACACACACACACACAGAGAGAGAGAGAGAGAGAGAGAGAGAGAGAGAGAGAGAGAGATATGCATTTCTCCTCTAATTTCTCCTATAATCTACTCATTCTATAGTGCATTTTTTGGTATCCATGTCTTTATATAGTTTCTGTGGCTTTACTTGCTCTTGACCTCTAACTTAATTCCTTTCTGACTTATTAAGATCAAAGAAATTGTATTAACTTTTTGGAATTCTCTAAAACTGGTTTTGTGGCCTAAAATATGGTCTATTTTAGAGAAAGTTTCATGAGCAGCTGAGAAAAGAGTGTATTAAGCTATTGTTGAATAAAACATTCTGTAGGTACCTGTTCCTTCCATTAGATTTAAAATATTTTGTAGGTTTGAGGTGTCTTTGCTAATTTTGTGTTGAATGGCATATCTATTGGTGAGAGAGTTATGTTGAAATTATTCAATATTATTGTGCCAGGATATCTGAGCTTTTATGTTTGTTTATGGGATTAGATGCATTGATATTTGGTACATAAACATTTTCTATTGTTTATCTTCTTCATAAATCTATCCCATTACCATTATCTGGTGACCTTCTTCATCCCTTCTGATTGATTTTGATTCGAAGTCTGCTTTGTTGGATATGAGGGTCACTACTCCTGCTCATTTTTAGACTCTGTTTAATGAAAATTGACTTTCTATCCTTTCACTTTTAGTCCATGGATGTCTGTGCCTGTTTGTGTGTCTCTTGCAAGCAAGACATAGTGTTTTGTTTTTTGTTTGTTTGTTTGTTTTTGTAATTCAATCTACCAGTGTGTCCTTTACTTGGAAAGTTGAGATCATTTACATTTGGTGTTATTATAGAAATATTCAACTGAATTTTTTTTTTACTTATTGAATCTTCTTTTCTAATATTTATATTAGATTCTTCTCTTTGGGGAGGGTCCTGGGGCACTAGACCACTGAGCCACATCTCTGGCCTTATTTTTTATTTTATTTAGAGACAGAATCTCACTGAGTTGCTTAGTAACTAGATTTTGCTGAGGCTGGCTTTGAACTCATGATCCTTCTGCCTCAGTCTATGGAGCTGCTGAGATTACAGGTGTGTGCCACCATGCACTGTGCATACATCAGGTTGTTTTTCAGAATCTTTATTGAAATGCTGTTTCACAATCTGTATTTTCTCCCTTTCTTTATTTATTAAATCTTCTTTCAATTTATTAATCCTTTTGATAATCGACTTTTAAAATCATTGGGGGTTCAGTCATTTCAGTATCTATGGATTTCAGCTATTGGGTGGCTTCAGACTTTTGGAGGCATCTTGTTGACCTGTTTCACTATACATTCTGAGGTCCTATTTTTGCACACCTTTTTACAATGGGTGTATTTTTCTTTTATGTATGGGTCTTTGTGATTAGTTATTTATTTTTATAACAAACCCTGGGCTGAGAATGTATCTTAGCATCAACACAGGATCAGCATAATCAAAGTATCACTTTCACAGAAGGGAGGAACAACCAGTAGCAGTGGTAATTTAGGAGCAACTTATGTATCAATGCATAGTAACAAAGTTACTGCTAATGAGCTATATAACTCTGTCATCCAAAGAGGAAAGTGGTTGAGAAATGACAGGTATTTTACGTTTTAAGTGCCATAATCAAAATACCCGAGAAGAACGACTTTGAAGAGGAAAAGTTTATTTTGTCTCATTATGTCAGAGGATCAGTCATGGTTGGCTGACTTCATAGCTCTGGGCCCGAGGTGAGACAGAGCATTGTAGTGGAAGGGAATAGCAGAATTAAACAGCTCAGAACATGGCAACCAGGGAGAGAGAGAGTTCTGCTCACCAGGGACAAAATATAGCCCCCAAAGAGACATCCCAGTGACCTACATTCTCCATCCATAGTCTGCCAGTCTAGAGTTACTGCCCAGTTAAACCGCTCAGGTGGATTAATCCAATAATTAGTTTACACCTTTGAGAATCTGATTCCTTCATTCTGATGTTTTTACATTATTCTATTTATGAGTTTTGGGGGACACTAGCTGTCCAAAACATAACATTCTGCTCCTGGCCCCAAAAGCTCATGCCTGCCATGACTAAAATGGCCAAAGTAGTAGGTTCCAGTGAGGGGTGATGGGAGATTAGAAAAATGAAGACTCACATATGCAGATTTTTTTAAGATAACAGCTAGGAGTGGGTGGTGCACTGACATCTAATGGAGAAGAATATCTAAGGAATTATGCCAGCAATCTTTATTATATATGTCTCAATAACCAGATTTAAAACTAATGCAAGCATTATTCTTTGTATTCATGAAAGTTACAGAGTTAGCAACATTATGCAGCTTATTCATCAGTTACATTGTACAGATGCAATGTGCAACCTAAGGAGCTTTGTGTAGCCCTCAAGAAAGTCCCTTGTCTAAAGTTACTGTTATGCAGGCAGGTTCAGGAGCACCAGAGCTGGTGAAACATTATGTTTGTCTAACAGGAGAATTCCTTTATTCCCAGGAGCTGTGTGCCCAATATCAAGGTTGATAAGACTCTAACACAGAGTCTCCTCATGGAAGGCATTACCATAGCAACTAGGCATCCTGCACTTTTGCACAGAAATTTACCAGGCACCAAGCATGCCACAGCCTTGAAGTCATCACAGACCTCAATTTCAGATACTGCTCCCTTGTTCACTGTCACTACTCACCACATTTCTCCCTTTTTTATTTTTTAATGCAAGTGATGTGTTAGGACTTGATGTTTGTCATTTAATTCCTCTGTGTAAGATTTAGCATCCTATTGTTACAATACAAAAGAAAATTAGTAGCAAATATATGATTCCAAAAATGTACCATACTGAGTGTTTTAATATATTCTGGGGATTAAAACCTTTTAAATCATTAAGTATTTAATTAGCAAGCCACATGTGACCACAGAATCAATCCGACTTTCTTGTATATGGTGATGTAACTGTATATGGTGATGTAACTCCATAAGATTTAGGCTATCATTATTTTTCTGCCAAATGCCTATTAGATGATTTTTAACTTTCTCCCCATGCCATTGAGAAGCATTATTTTTTTTCTGTAACACAAATATATATATTTGGTTAGTTAGTTAGTTAGCATAGGAATGAAGCTTTCATCTAAATTTAAGGGCAGCAAGTTTATTTCCAATATTAATAACAGTAGCTTCTAAGGCATTTAACTTTGCTTTTATCTTGTCATCAATATTTGCTTGATTTTGCAAAGTTTTGAAATATTCTGTGCTAAATCATCAACAAATTAAGCATCATGTATGCTACTGGATAAAGCTATAGCAGCAGCCATGACAGAGACTAGATATAAAAGCAACTACTCCAACTGCTATAAGACCAAGAGCACTGAGTATTAATCTGCTGTAGAACTTGAACTCCAGTATAATTGAATCCAACTAGATGGACAGGTCTAATATGTATATCTGAAGAGCCTCCCATCATGTGTGTGTGATTAGTAAATATTGGTATAGATTCTCCAATCCACACAGCTTGGGTGAACTAAAGGTGGATCTGGAAAGTAATTCCAGTAAGTTTCCCCAAGAACATTACTTACCTGACAGCTTAGGAAAGCCAACATGTCCACATACACTGTGCCAGGAGATTTTATGTTTCCCTTTGATTCACTATCTGATCAGTCGGATGCATCAGATTCTTCGATTGTTTTCTCATGTTGGCAGACCAGGTTTTTGGGTTTGTCTAGTTGTTGTTGCTGTTCTTCTTCTTCTTCCTCCTCCTCCTCCTCCTCCTCCTCTTCTTCTTCTTCTCCT
>NW_026000172.1:2354821-2356283 GCF_001458135.2 Marmota marmota marmota
CTCTCTCTCTCTCTCTCTCTCTCTCTCTCTCTCTCTCTCTCTCGCCAATGTCTCATTTTTGGTGGGTGTCGTGATCAACACTTCCAGTGTAAGTTTCAGCATTTCAACTGTCAGCATCATCTCCAATGATGATGATGAATATCATGTACCCAAATAGAATGAATTGCACTTTCTGGAAGAATACAAGCATGACATCTACTGCACATAATCACTGGATCTGGTCCATTACACAGTCCAGTTTGTAAGTCTTTCCACCAGAGACCTGTGGAGACTGTGGTTGTGTGAACTTCAACATCACAGATCAAAAAATTTAATACAAGTAGAGCATGATTTAATCAATAATTTTGTGGAGTCCTATTTTCCCATTTTTGTTTTTGTAACTAATTTTTGAGATAAATTAGCTTGCTCCACAATGGCCTGGCCTTGAGTCATGCCAGTTTGGTGTTCAATATGGTATTGATCACAAAATTGTTGAAAAGATGAACCCGTATAGGCTGGAGCATTATCAGTTTTAATTTGTAGCAGACAGCCCAGCACTGTAAGAGCAGCCAAATAGTGGGAAATAACTTGGTGTGAAATTTTACTAGCCAGGAAAATTAATAAAAATCACCTGTTAGGCATATAGGGTTTGTCAAAGCCAATGTTGTAGAACTGAGAAAGAGCACCGCAATGAAAGCAGGCTCAGTTTCTCTTTTTAACAAAATTGTGAAATGAAGTTAAAGACTTTGGAGGAGAATGAGCAAGGTGCAGCCCTTCAATGACTTCTGATACCATCATACAGCCCCTATAGGGGCATGAGGAGTAGGAAACATCAACATGTGTGTAGGCTTCTGTGAATTAATTCAGCAAGTTGTGCAGTTTGGATGGCTGGTCTAACTTTTATGAACACAGCTCTAGCCTCTGTAGTAAGCTGTTGAAGAGCGGCTGGAGAAGGATCTCCACATAATATGTCAAATAAAGGTCTCAAATCTGCAGTAGATGATTGAAAACTAGGCCTTAACCAAATGATATCTCCTATTAACCTTTAAGTCATTGAGAGTACATAATACATCAGTTTTAATCTGTAAATTTTATGGCTGAATTAGACATCTATAATTAGGCTACCCAGATACATATTTTATAAAAGAGGTCTTTTGTACTTCTGTAAGACACTAACAGACAACAGTTATAAAGTTTACAGGTAAAATATAAAATAAGATTTAACAAGAGTAAAAACATATTTATTTATTTATTTTTTTAAATTTTTTATTGTTGGTTGTTCAAAACATTACAAATTTCTTGACATATCATATTCCACACTTTGATTCAAGTGGGTTATGAACTCCCACCTTCACCCCATACACAGATTGCAGAATCACATCAGTTACACATCCATTGATTTACATATTGCCATACTAGTGTCTGTTGTGCTCCGTTGCCTTTCCCATCCTCCACCATCCCCCCTCCCCTCCTCTCCCCTCCC
>NW_026000172.1:2357586-2365867 GCF_001458135.2 Marmota marmota marmota
AGGGAAAGGGAGAGAGAAGGGATATTGCATGGAAATGGAAGGAGACCCTCAGAGTTATACAAAAGTACATACAAGAGGAAGTGAGGGGAAAGGGAAAAATAATACAAGGGGGACAAATGAATGTTAGTAGAGGGGGCAGAGAGAGAAGAGGGGAGGGGAGGGGAGGGGGGATAGTAGACGATAGGAAAGGCAGAAGAACACAACAGACACTAGTATGGCAATATGTAAATCAATGGATGTGTAACTGATGTGATTCTGCAATCTGTATATGGGGTAAAAATGGTAGCTCATAACCCACTTGAATCAAAGTGTGAAATATGATATATCAAGAACTATGTAATGTTTTGAACAGCCAACAATAAAAAATTTTTAAAAAAAGAAACAATGTAGGGGTCACCAAAGTGGGTCAATTTGAAAGAATTATTCTCTTAACTTTGTGTTTCCACCACTTGCATCTGTCTGACCCTTATTGTCCCCTCCCCCAAGGAATTTCGGTCTATAATTTCTTTTACGGTGTTGAGTATGAACTGATTCTGGCTGCTTTATGCTGACAGAAGGCCAGGTTGAGGATAAGTGACACATAATTCTTATTCTCCAGCAGGTGGTACAGGGACAGTTATGGTTATTCAGCATCAGGGCCATAGAGGTCCATGGTAGCAGTTGCTTGGGAACTGGATGTGGTATGCATGGGACAGAGGACATGCTAGACAACAATAAGTAGAACAGCAAAGCATTAGTTCTTATAAACAATTAGGAAAACAATTAGTAATTCAGCCAGTTTCTGAAAATCATGAAGACAGTAACACATTCAAGCCTAAGGTAGAATCTACCATGTCACTGAGTTTGAATGGAAGCCATTCAGGGCTTTAGAAACATTAGCAGAGTTGTTAGAAACATATACACATTTAGTTTTTATAATGTCACAGGTGTCCCCTTATGGTATGGTTAAGGTATCTAATGCTACCTGATTTTTGTAAAATAGCTTTCTCAGTGTAATTAACTCTGTTTTGTACTGAGATACCTTTAGCAATGTCACTTGAGGTCTCTGGATAAAGTTAGGGCTTTCCACATTACATTATTTAGACTCATCTGAGGGAGATATATTGGAGTTAGAAAACCAAACCAATGAAAAATATGTCAAGCTAGCCTAATGGAAGGGTGGGAAGATTTGTATGTCTGTGAAATCAGGTTTAAATTGACTGAGGACAAGCCTGTGGCTCTGCCAGTCTTCTGTGATATTTATCAAATACCCCTATACGAGAACCCTTATTTTGTAACCTCCTGTCCTTTATGTACTTTTGGTAGGGCTAACATAAGATACATCTCAAGTTACATTAAGAGGATTTGTCTTTCCTTTTAATAGTTCATGTGTGACTTTGCTTTGGTTATGCTTTCCTGCTATGTGTTTAAGACCAAGTTAGTAAAAATTGACCTTGTTCCTGTCTACTTAAAGCTTGACTGAGATTTCTCAGCGATCATGCTTGGAAACTTGTGAGAAGCTTCTTGGCTCCTCTAGTCTTGCTGTACTTGCTGTGCCATCTGTCAGGATGGGTCAGAGTCTTGCTGATCACACTTGGCTTTCTTTGGAAGCATCATGTACATGTCCCACTCCAATGATCCTCCTCTTTTTTTTTTTTTTTCAGACTGCGCTGGTTGGCTTACTGTTCTCTAGGGTCCTCACAATACCCCTGATTGGAAGATTGGGTGACTCACCAGAGTTGCAGAGTTCTAAGAGATTTCTGCCTTCCCTAGGTGTTAACTGATCTTAAAGGAAAAGGGCAAAAATATCATCTGCTTTTATATTAGCATTTTGCTTCCTTGGCTATAGTTTCCAAGTTTTGGTTTTAAACACCAAGCAGTTCACTTTTACTGGTCTTGAAGTGAGGGTAATGGGTTTTAACTTTTATGTCTTTAATTTATATTATAGTTACCTCTTGCATTTAATTAATATTAGGGCTGGGAGTAAATATCATATCTGTTCTGTAAGGTGATTGCTCATTGTCTTTAATTAACACAGGCTGTTATTTTAGAGTATAATTTCTGTAAAACACTAATAGGCAATAGTTCATAAGTTTCACAAAGAAAGTAGAAGATGAATTTAACCAGTGCAAAAAAAAAATTTGGTTTGTACAATGGCTTTGAACCAAGAAGCATAATGTCTATAATAACACTAATTTATCATTTATACCTATTAAGCTATTTAGCATCCAGAAAGATCCATAACTTTATCAACTCTATCCCATATGAAATGCTTTATAAGTCTTACTTTTTTGAAACTTTTTATAACCTTAAATAATTTTTATATTTCACCCAAACTTTTACTTAGTTTTGTATTAGTTCCTTTTTTACTTTGAGATTACAGTAATCTTTGTAACAAAAATGTTTTTTTAGTTGAGCTAATTCTTGTCTAATTTGGAGCTATCCTAACATGCAATAGGGTGTTCCCCTTGCTCACATCTTTATGTCACCTGTCATTTCACTTACTGAATGGGGCTTTCAGGTCACAAAGATTCCCCGGAGTCTTATTTATAGTTTGGCTAAGGTCAGACTTGATGGTTTCCACTAGACCACAGTGGCTTTGGAACCACAGTGTCAGCTCTTAGGACCAACACCATTCATAGTACCTCTGCTCAGCAGCGAGATTTCAAGGCCCTTCACAGAACTCTGGCAAATACTTCCCTTGAGGAAATTTCCTACATTTTAACAGATACTGTGGTGGTTGCCAATGACTTATTTGGGATGCCACTCTGAAAACTCAAGTCTGGCAGATTAAAGATAACTGTCTATACATCACTCTGGGGGGCAAAAACAAATCACAACTGCTTATTAAAACTTTCTCACATGAATAAGCCCACAGGAAGAGCCCATTCTCTGATGAGACCAATCAGAGTCAAGCTGCTCACTGAGCCTGCACTTCCCTGGCTACTAATCTATTGCTGCTTTGATCTGTCATCACACCCAGTTATGACAACAAGTCTACCAGCACAAATGGAAGGACTCTGTTTCTGCACAGGCTGCCATGAGTGCTAGACTGTGCCTCCTGTTCCAAGGGGTTAAATTCTCTCCTGGCAGTACAATGATTTCAGGCCTCACTCCCTTCCTGATTGTTCTCAGGATAGTGTTAGTGTTTTGTCATCATTGATACTTTTTCATGTTTAGGTCTGTCATTTCAGTTCAATCTGAAATTAGTCACAACTTTTTTTACATGCATTTGATTTTCTGGACAATTTGCAATCTGACCATGGTATTTTTTTCAAAAGCTACCCCACAATTGATTGATAATGAAGTTATTCAATGGACCTTCCATGTTCCCAGCCAGCTGTAGGCATCTGGCATTACTGACCATTGAAAAAGCTTCCATCAGCAGTTGTCAGCTGCCCCTGTTATAGTGGCAAATTATCTGTCAGCATGATCAAAGCTGTGTGTTTCTTCAGTCATATCTAAAGAAAACATATTACCTCTAAACCAAAATATTAAATGGGAGGCCTAATTTTTACCAGTTGTACACTTTAGAACATCTGGTATCCCTGACCAACCACAGGTGCTGTACACTGCAGAAAAGAGGAGAAGATATGAGGAGTCCACATCATGTCTTCAGTAATCATTGTTTCTCATTTAGTTATGACATTTCCTCTGCCTCATAGTAATTAGCTACTATTTATTTCATCCTCTTGTATGCCATCTCTTTGCAACTTTTTGGCAATTTCAAATTACAGGGAACTGAGTTATAGGTCCAGGTTACCTTCATTAATGGGAAACACTAGTGGAAGGTCAGGATGACAGTGATCTTTTCAGCAGTTAAGCAGGGAGGCTTAGTGGGGAGCTGGAGGGCCAACTGAGGGCCAGCAACAGCTCTGGTCATTCCACAGCCAGTCCTAGGTGTACCTGAGAAATGCTGCCTTTTTACTTTCTTCTGATGTAGTGTCTCTTGGGAGCTCTGTTTGTCCCAACACCTGGGAGACTGTCTGGTCTCCATCACATCCCTGTCAGTACAGGGCCACTGGTGGGCAGCCTTCCCAGAGAGAAGTGCTTGCTTCTGGGAAAGCCTATCCATGGCCTGAAGCTAGAGTGAGGTCACAGGGCATCAGACTTGTCTAACAATTCCAAGAAACCCCTGCCAGCAGGCCCTTGGAGGGTCCCCTCATCCAAGAACACTGTGGCAGGGCCTTTTGAGGGTGTCACAGGAAAGGAAGGAGCTGAAACTCCAAACCTTGGTTCTTGTGTTCTGATGAAAGAAAATTTAAAGTCATAGCCCAAAAGTCATATAAGGGAACTTTATTACAAGTGAAAGTGAGATGAAAAAAAAAGACAAAGTGAGGCTTAAACAGAGAGCACTCTGAAGAGAGAGTGGGCTGTCTATAAGCAGAGAACAACAAAGGAGAGAAGACTGTCTCCAAATTTATTAGTGTGTGATGTTTAACAGGAGAACTGGGAACCATCTTCTGTACCCTTTACCAATCAGGTGTTCTCCTCATCCTATATGTTAGGCAGTGCAGTTTTGACTTTAGTTGATCCCCTTGGAATGGTCATGGTCGTCATCCTATTTAGGGGATCTTTATGTACAAGTCAATCCCATGTTAATGTGGGCTCAGTAGCTGGTTAGATGTTATTTTAATGTGTCTGTTCTGCTACCTTTATATGAGCAGAGATACCTAACCATAATTCCTAGCTTCACATCAACATTAATGATTCCTGTCAAGAATTGGCCCATTAATTCTTTTCTTTTGTTGTATTTTCCCATTAGCTCCTTTGTTTCTCTTTATTTTCTGCAAATTAACTACCACTCTTTGCTTGCACATCTACTTTGAAAATAGTTTAAAGAAGACCCTAAAGTAATTTAAAGAACAGTTGTGACCTTGCCATGCATTTCTCTGCTCATTGATGGCTACTTCCTAACATTCCCCCACTCAAGGACTGGAAACCCTAAATCATGCAGGGGATAAGGGATGATGAAGTCAAAACAAAAAATACTTCCTGCTGATTAGGGCATAGTCCTATAGGCTTGCTGTCTGTCAGGAAAATGCTTCAGATTATGAGTAAGGTCTATCAAGGAAGCCAAGGCAATTCTCTGGTTTAGTAGAAACATATTGTGAAGCCACCTGGGAGGCAGATACTATAAACAAAACAAGAAGACATAAGTATTGGAAAAAGATTGATGCCATAGACACAACAGCATCTTAATACACCAATAATATGGATGTCAGCGGTTTCTTTCACTAGTAAGTGTCAAAAAAAACATGGGCTAAAAAGTTGATTCCATGAAAAAAGAGGCAAGGACATAAAATCTATTTGAAAATTTAAATCTAATTTTAGTTACATTGAAGAGTGGTCAGGAATGTAAACACAACATTCACTCTGGATAATGTGCCACCCTGAGCTGCAGCAATTACATCCAAAGCCATCTGGTTTTGCAATGCAGCTTTTCTTGTGAGAGCCACCTGGTATTAAGGAGAGAAATACCTCTTTCAGTGTCATGCTCAGTGTTTTTGTATAATTGGTCAGAGTCTCTGACCTGATCTCATGCTGTTACCTGATCTCATGATATTCCATGGAAACATCCTTTGTGTGTCCCCTTCTCTTGTTCTGCCTTTGGGTGTGGCCTTCCTAGGTGTCAGTCAACCTGCTGACAGCAGACATCATGAAGCTAGACTCAACCCCCTGAAACCTGACCCCTTGCCTCATTTGAATGGCTTCTCTTCAATAAAAGGGGTCAGCATGTTCTCTCTCTCTCTCTCTCTCCAGACCCTTAAGGTCAGAGGAGTCATCACAGGACCCAAAGAAAAAGGTATCTCTGTCTCTTGTGTGATTATTTTGTACAGCCCAGTTCCCCTGGAGTGACCCTGAGTGTTTTAGTCATGAGGAACGTGACAAGAAAGCATGTGTTTCTCCTCATAACAGGATAGAATTTGAAGCCTTAGTTTTATTACCAAGGTGTTCAATGACATGTCGTATTTAAATTGCTTATAGGTTTTTTAGAGAAAGTTAAACCTGAGTCTGTATGGCTATCTAGCCACAAGAGGCTTTTAAAGGAACAACCAGAGATTATTATGTGGTCAATCACTATTTTTCTTGCAATTTCACAAATAATCAGGCAAAAGTTGATAAAATTTAATGGGTCAAGCCAGGATAAAAGAATCCTATGCCATGTGCTCACTGTGGAGTTGACTGGCTGGCCTGGGATGTAGGATATCTGGACCCCAATTCTGTAACATATGTTTCAGTGAAGTCCACAATGCACTCACAAGTTTCATACATCCTTTTTGGTGACATTTTATTTTAATTTTTGTTTGAACTCCCACTTAGAGATAATATAGATCATTTTATTTATCCTTTCATTTTTGATACATATTTGAATTGTTTCCAGTTTGTATGTAATGCTGCTGTGAACATTCTTTCACATGGTGAACACAGGGTCGGCATTTCCATTGGGTATATGCCTAAGAGTAGGACCTCTGATCAACAAATACAGTCTATTTCCATCTCAAGAGATGCCACCACAGAGTTTTTGAAAGTGGTTGTGACCATTTAAATGCATACCTGTGTGTAAGTGACTATTTTTACCATTCCTGTGACCCTAGAGAAGTTATCATGCTTTTGAGGCTTTCCCCACACACACAATGAGGATCACATTGGCATCTACTTTCTGGAAGATCATAAAGGGTAAAACAGATTGCTCTACATCCTTATAACTCTTATCAGTTGTTTTAAGCTATGGCATTTTTTTTCACATTGTCATCTGTCTTTTAAATGTGTCTGGCACTGAGGATTGAAACCAGATTCTTACACCAAACAAGTGCTTTACTACCTGAGCTAAATCCCCAGCCCTGCATTGCAATTTTAAATTGAGTTTAATGAGTAATGATGTGGAGCACATTTTCATATACACGGGGGTCATTTTGTATCTTTCATTGAAATGGCTGATCAGATAGATACTCATCCATTCCCTTCCCCTTTGTGGGTTGCCTGGGTTTTTCTTACAAATTATTACTTATTATTCACAGCAGGAGGAGTCTGGATGTGGCATGGGAATTGTCCTAAGGGCCAAGACCTTTGTGCATTGTGCATAAGTGTATGGTGCTGTAACAGAGATCTGGCTGTTCAAGCCTCATGTACATCTGCAAAAGCCATGTCAGAAGGCCAATAAAACTGCACATGCAAGCCTGGCCCACATTGGCACCTCATGCAATATTTATGGAGCTCCCAACCATGTCCTCATTCAGTACATACAGTTCACATAGAACTCCTCATTGCATTATCAGGAAACTGAGACCTAGACAAAGTAAGGAACTGGTCTAGACCACAGGGAGCAGAGTTCAGTAGGATTCTTCCCCCTCCCATATGTTTATTTTGGAATGATAACACCTATCATTCCACAAATCCCTTCCCTGTCTCTCTTCATATGAGCCATTTTCCACTCCTTACCCACTCATGAGCACACAATATACACCTCCATACATGCATATGCAACACAAGTACAATTTCCAAGGTTGGCACCACAAAGTTGGGGGCAGAAAAGTAGAAGATAATAAGGAAGTACATAGTGGAAAAATTCAAAGCTTGAAGGTATACCATCCATGGGGCAGTGATATCTTTTATGTTTATTCATATGCTCAGGGACAAGCAAATGGACAAGAGGATTAAAAGATTTTCAGGAATTAGGGAAGACAGGGTAAGATTTTATATTCTATCTACCTTAAACTAAGATGAGTTCAACTATGCTGTGTAAAAAAAGGACAAGAGGAGATATAGCTTCAGTGTCTTCCCATATAAGCTGGGTGCTTTAACTGGATGACTTCATGCTCAGTAAGTGTTGGCCTTGTTTCTCCACTGAGAGCACACTGCACTCTAATTTTATGGGGAAAATAAGACTTTGAGTTCCATAGAAGACCATCAGAGCAATGTGAGTCTCTAGTAAGAAAGATATTTATTACTGCACCTTCTCCCTTCTCCAGAATTATTTAAAAAAAAATTGATGTTGTTCTTAAGCCACCTAGCCTAGGGGACTGTGTTAAATCTGGGTCCTGAAAAGATGACAGTTATTTAAAGGGTCAGCCACTCCCACAGAACTACTTGGTTTTGACTGTAAGAGGAAATAGGAGGTAGGGACATAAAGCTTTCCTGAACTGGGCACAGTGGCACATGCCTGTAATCCCAACAGCTGGGGAGGCTGAGGTATGAGGATCAAAGTTCAAAGCTTCAAAGAATCAGCAGTTTATCGAGGCACTAAACACTTAGGAAGAGCCTGTCTCAAAATTAAAAAAAAAAAAAAAAAAAAAAAAAA
>NW_026000172.1:2365889-2378922 GCF_001458135.2 Marmota marmota marmota
TCTTCCAGAAGAAGTGCAATGATGCCAACTGTGATCCCATTGTGTGTGTGTGTGGGTGGGGGGGGGTGTAAAGCCTGAAAAGCATGATCATTTCTCTAGGGTCAAAGGAATGGTAATAAAATGTAAATTCTGAAGCCAAATCTGTCTTCTTAAACTAAGGCCTTTGGCTGCATTGATAACTGTCCAAAGAATTGAAAGGCCATCTGTGTTTGCATACTTTTATACAGTTGAGAAGATGAAAAGTCAGTACCCCTAGGAGTGCTTGGGGAGGCCTAATTATTGGAAGAGGTTCACTGAAATAAATTTTGAAGAAGTGGCCTAACGTTTTTGGCATTAGAAATCTTTTAACCAGGCACACATTCTAGAAACTGTACCTTATCCAATTCACTTGAAGGAAGATCCTCAAGAGAGAAATCTGTTTCTTGATGTGTCCAAAAGCTCCAAGGTTGTAGCCACAAAAAATGTTCAGAGTAGGAGCATTTATAGATGTTGACAAAGCCAAACACAAGACCCTATGTCCATTCATCAGGAAGCACCCACAGGTAAAAGAGGGCAGGCCAGAAAAACCAATCCAGAAAAGCCCTTTCTGTGAGCACACGTGAAAAGTCTTTCACCTTCCCCTTAAATGTATGTGGAGGTGTGTAGAGGGGAATTGCAGAGGACCTTATTAGATAGATATTAGAATTCTGGCAGTCTTTCATATTAATACCACTGGGCATGCATGGCTAGCCAGGGTGGGTATTTAGGCATTGAATCATAATTTTTCTACTGAACTATTTATCTAGGGACTTTACTCTGTAATTTGGTGTTACCCCTGGATGGAGGTGTATATTTATATTTATATATTCCAGATCTTGGTGTACAATGTTTCAAGGGAAGCATTCCCTGTGGTACCTGCCAGAGTGGTTAGTGTTACATGTTGTACTGGATGACAGGAGATCTCTTTGCAGAGTTCCATACAGATCATCAGGAAGCCATTTATTAACTCTGTTTCCTTGAGAAAAAATCAAGTACACCACATAACCAACAATTATATCTCTGGTCTGAGGTTTGATGACCCTTCTGGAGAAGTGTATTCACAGGCAGGTACTTGAGATGTCCAGGATAGAGCTAGTACAAATACCCAAGTATAGAGATGTCTCTCAGCTTTGTTCTAGCACTTTACCACTTGAATGACCTACATTTTCGTTCCCAAAGGTATCTGGACTGTATTTACTACCTCATGCAACCCAGTAGGTATAAAGCTTCAGATCACATACTTGTAGAAATAACAGAGAAAGCATTTGACATAATTTTCAATTTGTACTGGGCAATGGATATTTTTTTTTTTACTGTTACTAGTTTTTGCTTTAGTTTCCAGCCCCAGGTAGCCCATGTAGCAGTTGACTCCACTGTGCGTCTAGTCCTTCTACAAGACTTAAATAATAACAGCCTTACCAGGACAGTATTTACATGAAGAGGAGTGAGGATAACACAAAGGAGGTTAAACTTTACTACATATTTTTTTTGGAACTATACCCTACCACAAAACACATTGTTGTGGGGCAGTTTGCTGAGAAAACACACCAAGTCCCAGTTTTGACCAAATTGAAGAGTCTGTATTCTGACTGGCTGGGACTGCTTCTTACAGAACCAAGTTGTGTCTGCAGAAAATAGCCTAGAGCTTCAACATTTTAGGGTATTTAAGTGAAAAACCACAAAACCCCTCTCCAAGCTGATGCAAGCAAGCGGGGTACAGAAGCTGAATCGAGCAGTTAGCAAAAACAATGCAATGGGTACATTGGTATTTCCCATGGGACTTTTCCAGGTTGGCATAGCAGCAAGCAAGCAGAAGGGAAGTGGGTCACAATGACCCTGATTGAGTACAAGTTAGAGAATGGTTACTAACATCCAGACAATCAATCTCTGACAGGGTACATTGCCCAAGAAAAATGAGAACCAAAGAGAGAAAAATTTTACATTGTATAAGAATTGCCATTTTGTGTTGCCAAGTATGCTGTGCTAGGTAACCATCAATGGGCACAGAGACAGGTTTTTCCCATGGGAGAATCGTTCTTACATGATATGGAGTCTCAGGGTAACATAGAGTCTGTTTGGTCATTGCCCGTATAGCCTGCTGCATAACAATATCACTGTGGTTCCACCAGGTAAGAAGCTGTGTGTCCTCACTTGCCTTCAAATATTCCAGTAAGAAATGTCATTTCTTGCAGCAGTTTAGCCTTTCAATGTTGGTGGAAGGTGATGTGATACAATTACACCTTCATTCCGCTATGCAGCAGGGACAGTGTTTGTGTGTCCTAGAGGGCTACATCTGTTTCATAGGGCTGTCATAAGACACTGCCACAATTATGGGCTTCAGGACAATAATTTATTTTATCCTAATTCCAGAGGCTATACATCAACATCCTTGTTGGAATGATTTCTTTTGAGGCCCACACTTTGACATGTAGATTGCCATCTTCTGTCTCTGTTTGCACACATTTTTCTATGCTTATCCATGTCCTTATTTTCACTTCTTATAAGTGGGCCAAGTGGCTTTATGGATTAGGCCCCACACCAAATAACTGGACTAACAATAATTATGTCTTTAAGCAACATATGTGCAAATAGAGTCACAGTCTGAGGTACTGGGTAGTTAGAACATCAACATGAGATTTGGGGAGGGGACACAATTTATCTGATAACAAACTGGTTTCCTAATGAGGATAGAATTTGGGGAAATGGAATACTGATTGAAAGAACATGCACATGTAACATTGCAGTAGCTACAGGCAGAGCATGATCACATTGAAGCTGTAGCTCTTAAACTGCCACCAGAAATCTCTGACTGTAGCCGCTTCTCTGAAGCCAGTATTTTCTGGGTATTGGCGTAGTTTTTATTTTGGCTGTTCTGTCATCCTTGTGGTAAATAAAATAACAATGTTTCATTAATTTCCAATTTCCCAGCTGATCAGCTTGAGTCATCTTTCAGTTGACTCTCAGCCATTTAGGTTTGTTATTCCCTTAGTCAAATTCTGGGCCCTATGATGTGCTCTGTTGCACCTGTAGTTTCCAAGCATTTGCCCCTAGGAGGAACCTGGGTTGACAGCTGTGTTTCTAAAGACCTCCCTTAACAACAACAACAACAACAACAAAAAGACAAGAAATTGTGTCAAAAAGTCCTCCTGGAATGTTTTCTCTAGGTGCTCACTTCAAAATATGGAGGAGAGAGTGTTAAGGTCTGTAAACAAGTCTGGATGGCACCTGGCATTTTGCCAGAGGGAGTGGTTTGTGAAGTAACGCCAGCGAGCCATTAAGTGTGGAGATTCCTTATTGGTTGACTGCTGTATCAAGTTTATGTTAATTAAGATAAGCTGTGTGGAATGTATATATATGCCTCCTGTCCTACAATAAACGGCTCCCACTCCTGCTGTATCAATGTACTCAAGTTGTTCGTCACCCCCAGCTATTTTGCCCAGCCAGCCGGGCTGCGGCAAGAGAGGTTTTCTCCCAACAGGAGCAGGTTTGAAGGAATTTCATACAGTCCTGTCTGGGCAGTTCTCAGTTGGGATGCGTACTGCCCAGAAGCCATTTGATATGTAGAAGCCTATGTTTTCCCTGTATTGAGGATGTTCTTGGAGGACTTAGTCGGATGAAGATCCTCATGGAGACTATTAAACACATATGTGCTGTGGCTCCATCACGGACAAAACCCTGGAAGACACCTTGTAAATAATAATTGTTTCACCCCTATCTGCCACTCACACCAGTTTTCTTTTGCAAGTTTACTATAACCTTTTCTTAATAGGGACTAATGCCATCCACATGCCCAAATACAACATGTTGAATTTTCCTTGTCTGAACTCCAAATACTAATATCAGATAATTCATAGCACTGCCAATAATCACAGGTCCCCTTGCCCTCCTCTTATTCTATGCCTATAATAAAGAAGATCTTTGCTGCATTTCTCTACAGCTCATGTCCATCTATGTTTTGAAATCATAGGACTTGGTGGTCCTTTACATCCCGCTAGAGTAGCCTATTGAATAATTCATAAACCCTGATTTAATCTACCACAATTTCAAAATCAACCTATATTTTTATTTGTAAAGGGGAATTGATATTAATTCTAGCTGGTGTTTGCCCTTTATGTAAGCTGAACCAAGATTCCCTGGATCCTGGAATTGGAGTCTCATAATGACTCGGATATATGAGAAAGTTCTCTTTGTGTTTTGATATGTAATACATAGTACTGTATTTTATATAAATATAATCACAAATGCTGCTTTTTTAAAAAAAAAGGTTGTCATATTCCAAGTCTGATGAGAATTAGAAATGTTGCATGAGTTCTTTTTTCTGGTGGAGGAGTTTTGGATTTGGAATAAGGTACAGCTCATGCTGAGTCCCAGTCCAGCTAATTAGCTGTGGGGCTTTGACCACAGGATGAAACAGACATCATAGCCTGGCCATTAGGTCTAAGGCCAAATTGTCAAATAAGAAGTATTCATTTCATGTTTGAAACAATAGAGTCAAGCCTGTGGACAGATCTGAAGACATGTGTCCCCCACTTCCTGGGACCCCATTTTCCTTTGTTTTCTGTCTGATAGCTGCAATAGGAATGGAGCTGTGACAACCTTCCAGTGGGAAAGAGTGACCTGCTTTGGACACTTCCCTGTCCTCACTCAGGCACTGTCTCACTGGGATATTGGGTCTGAGGAGAAATATTATTAAGGAACTGTGTCCATCACTTATGGCACAAAAAATAGGGGACCTGGACTGGGGTTGTAGCTCAGTAGTAGCTTACTCGCCTAGCACACGTGAGGCACTGGACTCGATCCTCAGCACCACATTAAAAAAAAAACGATGAAATAAAGATTGTGTTTCCACCTACAACTAAAAAATAAATTTAAAAAAAAAACAAGGGACGAGGCTCTTTGTTTCAGAGGACAGGGGACCTATAATAGTCAAATCTGAATGTGTTTGCTGCAATATAGCGTTACAATCAGGAAAATTTAATGAAATTGAACAGTAATTGTCATTATATTATTTCCACTTGTGAATACTATGCAGACATATAATTCATAAGTTGAAATCACCTTGTATTCGAACTTCATCGCACATGTTCCCTGCGGGGTTAAATCAGTCTTCTAAGAGGAAACTTTGCCTTCAATTAGTTGTAGCCTGAGGCTCTCTTGTCCAATATGAGATATCCTGGAAGGGTTAAACCCAGTGAGTTTTGGGATATAGTTCCAAAAATACATAAGCTTCATTAGTAATTTTATACATGTGACATTGATGTAGGACAGTTGAGGTCAGACTCCCAAGGAATTTGTAGGAAGCAGATTTATTTAAGCTTTAGTTGTCCAGAGGAGCTAAGGATGAAAAATCTCTTGATCTAGGGAAATAAAGTGAAATTTATCCTCCCATGGGTGTTTACATAACAGTTACTCTCTTTCTGATATTTTTAGCACAGGGGTTTTACAGGTTTTTCCCAAGAAAAACAATAACTTTTGTACAGCAAGCTCTCTTGAAACAGAGTCTGTTACAACATTTGTCTGTAAACCTGGCATTTACAAGAAAGAGGAGACTTCAAACCACAGTGAGATCTCTGCAGAAAAAAAAAAAATCCTGCCCACATTCTTTTGGGGCTACATGAACATAATGAAAATAATCTGGATAATATTCTGGATATATTCGTTTATGACATTACAATCAATTACCCTCTCTTTTAAATTTTTAAAGTGAATATTAGAAAATTTTAAGTTACCCTTGTGCTTCACATATGGTTTTCATTGGACATTGCTGCCTTAGGGGATTGCTTTCCAGGCCAATCTGCAGACTCACACAAGAGAGCAGGAAAGTTAAATGAAATTGCACAGTAATTGTCATTTTATTATTTCCACTCGTGAATACTATGCAGACATATAATTCATAAGTTGAAGTCACCTTGTATGCGAGGTTCATCGCACATGTTCCCTGGCGGTGCTAGATCACTCTTCTAAGAGGAAATTTTGCCTTGATTAGTTGTAGCCTGAGGCCCTCTTGTCCAATTCGCAGTCCTCAAGAGTGTGATCTCAAGCCAAAGTAATTCCATTTTGTTTAATAACTCCATTTTGTAGAACAGCCGTGCCACATAGGGGCAAGTTGTTTTTCCTTTTCTTGTAGAGACCCTCAAGAACATGGAACTAAGGGGGCTTTGTTTCCGTAACTGGGGTGACTGGGCTAATTGTGATTGGCTAACCTTCCCACCACCTGACTGCAATCTACCGCTTCTGTAACTTGGCTTGCTTGCTTTGGCCAAACCCCCTAACGTCCCTCTCGTGGTTTTTAAGCTTAAAAGGAGCGTCCTTGAAATTGTCCTTGCAATTGTTCGGGGATCCGGAGCAGACTATGTTCCCGGTCAGTGAGTGGCAGGTGTGCTTCAAGGCTTGATTCGATAATACGTGAGTTGTCTGGAAGACAATTTAAGAAGTCCTGGACGTTGCTTTAACTACAAGAAAAAAAATAAAAGTTGTCACCAGGAACCTGTCATTCTGGCCTCACTGATTCCTGGGTTGGATGTCGTCTACTGTCACTCAGAAAGAAGGCTCTCTGGGCTCAGCCTGCGGGGCGGGTCTGCAGCCCGGTGCAGCGGAGAGCACTTGGGGAGAACCGTCCAATCCCGACTCAGCCAGCGAGGACAAGGGCGGCTTCCGTGATCTGGCCGGGCCCTTTCCTTCTGAGCCGCCCTTCTCGCTACCTGGCTCTAGGCTTCTGTCGCCAGTCCTGGGGTCCCGCTGGCTTTGTCCTGCAGGTGCTGGAGATCCCTGGTGGCCGACTGACTCCCGAGCTCAAGGAAATGGTGAGTGTGGCGGGGCCTCTTGAGCCCGGGGAGGGAGGTCGTTGGAACCGCGGGAATGGCTACGGTGGGGCCAGGAGCTGCTGGGGACTCCGGGGTCCGCGGCCTGAGCCCTCCTCCTGGCAGTGTCCCCTCAGGCCCCTGGCCAACCAGGTGGGGAGCGTGTCGGCAGCAGAGCTCCTGCCCAGCCTGCTGCACCCGCTCAGCTAGCCCTAGAGAGTCAGCAGCCCGGTCTTCCCAGGTGGGTGGTGATTGACAGGCGGGATGGCGGTTGGAGAAGTCTCTCCACGTGGGATTTTCCTGCAGGAGAGGAGCAGTGGCTCTGGGCTTCGCTGCCGCCGTCCTCCTAAGCTAGCTGGCTTTCTTGCTTTTTCTCCCTCCTTCCCAACCTTCCTTCCGCAGGGTGCTTTACCAGGAGCTCCATCCCTGGTTCTGATGTAGGGCGGAGGGGGCGGCACCTGAGGAATTCGCCGGCAGCAGGTTTACTTAAGTTGCAGCCGTCCAGATGGAGCAACGCGGGGACCCTGGTAGGGAACTTCTCTGAGATTTATAGTCAGTGCGTGGTTACAGGGCAGCTACTTTTTTTTCCCCATAATTTTAGGATATAGAGAGGTTTCACAGGTTGTTATTTTACCAAGGAAAACAAAAATAATAACATGTACAGCAAGCTCTCTTGAGACAGAGTTTGTTACATTTGTCTCCAAACTGGCCTTTTATAAGAAAGAGAAAGTTCAAACCACAGTGAGCGCTCTGGGGGAAAAAAAATCCTGCTGACATTCTTTGTAATGATCTTGCTGACAAGAAGAGAAGCTTACTGTTGATAGTGGTTCTTTGGGGGCGACATCAGAATTTTTTATTTTGAGAAAAGTTGCTGAGACTGGCCTAGATATGTTTGGATTTACAAAGACTGTTCTATTGAATTTAAGAATATAATTTTCAGCCAGGCACATGGTGCACACCTATACTCCCAGCGGCTCAGGAGGATAAGGCAGGAGGATCAGGAGTTAAAAGCCACCCTCAGAAACTTAATGAGGCCCTAAGCAACTCTGTGAGACCCTATTTCTAAATAAAAGAGGCTGGGGATGTGGCTCTGTAGTTAAGTGCCCTGGGTTTAAACCCCAGTACAACAAGAAAAAAAGAATACAATTATATGGATTCTTCTATGGATTTTTAAATGTTGTAATTCCTTGATCATTATGGTAGTATTATTGTTTCATAATATACACTATCTCATAATGATAGCTACTCCTTTTGCTTTAATAATTTAAAAGTTTCTTGGCTAAATGAACATATATTTAACTTATGGATAAATTTTAGAAACTTATTCTTTGGTTCCTTATTCCATTACAAATAAAGCATGCTGAATATTTTTATTAGTGCATTATATTCATACATAATGTTGGGGTTCATTTGACATAATCATAGAAGCATGGGTATAATTTGCTCCATTTTAGTAGTACTTCCCCTTTCCCTCTCCTCCTAGCTCCTCATTCCCCATCCTCTCCTGGTCTTCCTTCTGTTTATTTATAGTTTTAAACTACTGGTTTATAGACAAACATAATGGTGAAATTTACTGTGATATATTCATATATGTTCAGAGCAGTTTTGATGGGATAATATAGATAAGTGTGGAGAAAATGGTCATTGTTGTAATGATGACTTTTGTCACTGGTACATGGTGTGTGTAATTGAGTCTTTTATGGACTTTGGTATATTTTAGTTTCTCATAAATCCTACACATTTCTCTTAACAAACATGTTCCCATGTGAGATACAACATTTATGTGAATCTGTATGAAACTCACGTGGTGTTGGGCTTGGTCGCCCTGAGTCTGTTACAACAGTCTGTAATCCCAGTGGCTCAGGAGGCTGAGGCAGGAGCATCCTGAGATCCATCAACCTCAGCAACTTAGCAAGGCCCTAAGCAACTCAGTGAGACCCTGTGTCTAAATTAAAAAAAAAAAAAAGATGGGAATGTGGCTCAGAAGTTAAGTGGCCATGAGTTCAATCCCTGGTACCAAAAACAAACAAACCAAAAACCCAAAACAAAACAAACAAAAAGTCTCATGGTGTAGATTTGTGTGTGTCAAAATGACTTTCCCCCATGTAGACTTTGTCACTGGGTTCTCATCCCTCTCGCTGATATTTTCCTGGTCCTGTGTTTCAGAACTGCTTGATGTGGGATCCCACAGCTGGCCTAAATTCTCCTGGAGTGTCTCATGAACATCAGTACCTGGGTCTTATCCTGTTAGAGAGCTGATGAATTTAGGGCTGTAGTCTCTCAGGAGTAGCTGAGTGTCCTGCAGGTGAGAGGAATCTCCTGGTGCACCCTTTATCTAAAAAGCACTTATTTCCTTATCTTGGCTACTGTGTATACTGCCAAGTGAAGATAAGTATGAAGTCATTTATTAACAGAGGGATTCCAGTTCCTTTGGCTGTATACCCAGAATTATTTTCACTGCATCATATAGTAGTTCTATATTTAGTTTTGAAACAACTTTCATGCTATTTATAAAAAATATTCTGTACCAAATTTATATGTTACCAACCATGTAAAAGAGGTTCTTTCTTCCATTTCCATAAGATCAGAGCCCTCATTACCTTTTCAGATTTGCTTAGGCTGCACAAGATCTTAAATTTGACTGGTGCACTAAATTCCTGTTGCAAGCTTGCTAGAATTCAAGCTGCCCAGTAGCCACTGGGAAAAGGAGCCGTGAACCTCTTCTAGAAATAAAGGGAATAAGCAGAGATTGTAGGTGGGCATGGAGGTGCATGCCTGTAATCCCATCATCTGGAGAGGCAAAAGCAGGAGGATTGCAAGTTCAAAGCCAGACTCAGCCACTTAGCAAGCACTTAGCAAGGCGCTAAGCTGCTAAACATGTCTCTGTACCCCCCTCCCCCCGCAAAAAAAAAAAAGAGTAATAAAAGGGCCAGGGATGTGATGCAGTTGTAATATGCCCAAGGGTTCAATCCCTGGTACAAAATAACAACCATAACACACAAGCAAAACTGGGATCTGTGGTTTTTAACTACTTTTCTTCACTTCTTGTGGGGACTGTAGCACACAGAAGTGCTTGCACACCAATGTGAAGCTCCTCCTCTGTGATCTGGGGAGATACACATATGCACAATTGCCATTTCGGCTAGGGTTTGGGGTTTGGGGATGCAGTCTGTTGAGTGGAATGAGTTAAAGTTGGGACATTTAAATTTTGCATACTCAAATTCCTTAGAGAAAGAATTGGCAGGCCAGGTTCCTACTAAGGTGCTGGGGAGCAGGGGAGGCTCAGGAAGTGCTGTACTCCCACTTGGGCTTCCTGTGGTGGACTGTGTTTCCCTGTTAACTCTGGTGCTGGCCACATAGAAGCTCAGCTGTTAACAACAGCAATTTGCAGAGTTTGCTGGAAAATCCCTTCTAGGGATAAACTGAGACCCTGAGATTCAACTCTTCCTTTGTCCTTGTCCCAGGGAAGAAGCCCAGGAATTATGCACAGCCATGGAAAACCACTAGTTTGTCCTCTGGTCTTGATACTGGTGTATTTCTAGTCCCTTCCTCCCTGTGCACCAGATAAATTCAGGCCCAACTACAGGCAATTTAGTTAAATATGCTATATTTATGACCCAAATCTTCTCAAGGTGACACTGGATTTGGGGTATCCTGTCCCAACTATATAGGCTCATTGCTCAAGGCATGAGTAATGCCCAAGTGTACCCCAACTTTTCCTACTCATTTGATGGTAGGTGTTTTCTCAGTTGTCCATTGTATAGAAGTTTCTCAACTCATTTAGGAGTCTGTTTAAGAGGGACTCAAAACAGGAGCAGATGTTTGTTGGATGTATCATGAAGGGAAAGTCATCAGCCCCCTAGTCTGTTCCATTTGGAATATCAACCCCCTTAACCTCTGCTTCTGGGGGAGTACTGTGCTGTAACCTCAGAGCCATACCCATGCTGCGCAACTCTTCCAGTGATCTGTGCCTCCAGTTCTAACATCTACCTTTAGGTTGCATTGTATCATTCATCACATTAAATATGTTTATTTCTTTTTTTTTATTTCTTACATACATGAAAATAGTTTGACATATCTGTGGAATTTTCTGAATTGTGAATCCTGGGTCTTTATTTTTATAATAATAGTTCAATCATATACATTAGTGTCAGGAAATGATACCTGCTGCTTTTGCACGATAAAATTTTGATTGGAGGGGCTGGGGATGTGGCTCAAGTGGTAGCGCGCTCGCCTGGCATGCATGCGGCCCGGGTTCGATCCTCAGCACCACACACAAAGATGTTGTATCTGCCGAAAACTGAAAAATAAATCTTAAAATTCTCTCTCTCTCTCTCTCTCTCTCTCAAAAAATTTTTTTGGAGGGGATGTTATTCCAGATTAACTTGGGGGAAATGATCACCTTGGTAATGAAGACATTTGTCATCTACACATAGGGTGTGTAATTGAGTCTTTTATGTTCTGTGTATTTTATTTTCTCATAAATTGTCCCTATTTCTTTTAAAAATATGCTTATGGGTTATGTGCAATATTTGTTTGACATTTATGGAAAACCAACATGTTGTACACTATTACAATAATTGTATGTACTATGACATAAATGTGTCTGGCTCCTAGAAACCATTATTTCCCACAGTTTGTTGTTCCTCTTCCTGAGTGTGCAGGCTCCTTAGGCACACCCCTGGGCCTCAGGTCTTTGGGCAATACAGCTGTGTCCTTCTATGTCATTAGGGTTCACATCTGCTGCCATTTCTAGGAGCCTCTGTTTCTGGTGGGGGAATATCATGTATCTTTAGTAGCAAAAATAGTTTCCACAGATAGATAATGACAACTTAAACTCCACCTTCACTTCATGAACATTCATTTACTCCATATGTTCTTCAATACTATTTAGTTTTGTGTTTATGATGTGATTTTATTTTACATTTCTCTAATTTCCAAAGAGGTTTTAGTCTTTTATGATTATTGAAATATTTCATGTAAACAATGACTTTTCAAATTTCTTGCCTGCTTTTCTTTTGGGGTCGCTCTCTGAACCTTTCATTGTGTATTTGATTATATGTGAGGAAATGAGTTTCTTTTACTCTGTGACTTCATCTCTCTGCACCCTTTATTGGTATCATTTGATTAATAGAATTTTTATTAATATTGTATAATTTATAAAATTGAAAAAATATTATTTTGTGTAACTTTGTAGAAAAATAACTCTCTTTTATTTTTATTGATATTTTACCCTTCTTTGTGATACTGTGGATTGAAGCCAGGGTATCCTATGACTGAGTTGCATCCTCAGTCCTTTGAAAAATTTTACTTTGCCTCAGGGTGTTGCTCAGTTGCTGGGGCTGGCCTCACAATTGTGATCCTCCTGCCTTGGTCTCCAGAGCACCTGATATTGCAAGTGTGCACCACCACATGCACCCTAGCCCACCCTTTCTTACATCAACTTTCCAATGCTTTATATTTTCTTTTTATTTCAGAACTTATTGCATCTGAAATGAGTTTTTATGTGGTATGAATGAAGGGTACAATAGCATTTTTATTTTCACACAGTTGTCCAATTATTCCTGCATCATTTTTTTTTTGGGGGGGGGGGGGAGAATGTCATTTTTTTTCTTTCCTGAACTGTAATCTCTATCATTTATCATTGTCTAATATCAAGAGATATATGAAGGGTTTTGTTTCAATTCCACAGCCTAATTATTCCTTTCATTACGTGGTCTATGCTGAACAGTATAACGTTGTAACACACACGTGTAGACTACTGGTTTTTGGGTTAGGGATAGACTTCAGGTACAATAGCTGTAGCATATAGCCTATGCACATAGTAATTCATACCATCTAGGGCTTGTCATTACTGCTATGATGATAGAATTATCTTACATCTTCCAGAATATTTCCCCAACATTAATAGAAACATCGTTGCATATGTACAATTATATATAATTAACATAATTTTTACTTGTCGAATTTATCAGAGTTCTTTCTTTTTTTTTATTTATTTTTTTTTATTGTTGGTTGTTCAAAACATTACATAGTTCTTGATATATCATCTTTCATACTTTGCTTCAAGTGGGTTATGAACTCCCATTTTTAGCCCATATACAGATTGCAGAATCACATCAATTACACATCCATTGATTTACATATTGCCATACTAGTGACTGTCGTGTTCTGCTACCTTTCCTATCCTCTACTATCCCCTCTCGCCTCCCATC